>NC_133509.1:56505000-56808750 GCF_049354715.1 Callithrix jacchus
GGGTGAAGGGGAGAAGAAAAGCAAAGCACACTGCCATGTGTGTACCTACGCAACTGTCTTGCATGCTCTGCTCATGTACCCCAAAACCTATAATCCAATAAAAAATTAAAAAAAAAAAATTGTATCTAGTCTTACAGAGTAGTACTACATCACAGATAACATGGTGGGCAAGGAAGTGAGCTTGGAGTGGAAAAGAAAAATGGATTCAAATCCTTGTGTGTCCTTGGGCAAATTATTTAACTTCATAAAGACTTGGTTTCCTGTCTGTTCAGTAAAGATAAAATCTACTCGAAAGGGCTATAGTGTAAAATGTGCAATAGTTACCAGTAGTCAATAATGCGGATTTTTGAATCATATTTATGAGACAAACTCCAATTCTGTTGAGATAGGAGATCAGCAGGACTTGCTTTCTGAACACTGGTCACAAGACCCCGCTGAACAAAACAGGAGCTGATCAAAACAGGCTGCAACAAAGAGAGCAGCCAAAACCAGCAAAAACCAAGATTGAGATGAAAGTGACCTCTGATTGCCCCCACTACTCATTATATGCTATTTGTAATATATTTGCATGCTAAAAGAAACTCCCACCACCACCGTGACAGTTTACAAATGCCATGACAACTCCCAGAAATTACCTTATATGGCTTAACAGGGAAGAAACCCTCAGTTCAGGGAATTCCCTACTTTTTTCCCAGGTAATTCATGAATTTATTATTTAGCATATAATCAAAGAATAGCCATACATATAGCTAGCCAACAATCCACAAGGGCTGTCACTGGTGCTGCTACTACTTTGTCTATGGAGCAACAACCTTCCTGTATTCTGTGGCTCCAATAAATTTGCCTTCACTTTGCTCTGTCAGCTCATTCATTAATTCTTTCCTGTGCAAAGCTGAGAACTCTTCTGGGCTGAGCCCCAGTTTGGAATATCACCTGCATCACTATCACTTACTATGATCTTGGACAAATTGCACCTTTTCTTCCATGCTTCAGTTTCCCCATTTATAAAATGAGGATGATAATACTATTTACTTCATAGGACAAAATAATATCATTTACTTTATAAGAATAAAATAGCTTCCTTGGGGGGAAAAGGGAAGGTTCAGTGGGAGGGGGAGGTGGGGAGGGATAGCCTGGGGAGAAATGCCAAATGTGGGTGAAGGGGAGAAAGGAAGCAAAACACACTGCCATGTGTGTACCTATGCAACTGTCTTGCATGTTTGGCACATGTACCCCAAAACCTAAAATGCAATAAAAAAAAATAGCTTCCTTATAAGCAGACTTCCGGAAACACCCTCACCAGATTATACTGCTAAGAAATTCAAACCAAGGAAATGGAGCACAAACCCAGAAGACTCAGTGTGCTTCCATATTTGACCTCCAGAGGGCAATGTTTCATAGACCGGAAATGGGTCTACTAAGAAGAGTTCTGTCTCTCCTGAGAGGCTTTATCTCACAGCTCACTAAGGTGCACATTCTGAGTAGGATCACACCAGAGTGGTTGTCGTCAAGAGAGCAGCTCTTACTAATGGTCTCTAGGCCTTACTTAAACAGGAAACTCTTGAATCTTAGATTTTCCCCATTATAAGGACTCATTATCCTCTGGCACATTCCTTCCCACTCAGGAGATCTTCTAGAATAGAGCTCTCAGCTTCTGCACTGCCTAGCCATGCTCTTAGTGGTCATTCTACTGACTGGAATGTTCTTCACACTGAGTAAGTATAATATTGTTTTCACCGCTCCCACCTCCATGGAAGGAACATTGTTCCAACCCAAATCTAAATAGACACTCTGTCTCATTACAGGTAGGGCTGCTCTGGTCTCACTAACAGAGTGTTGATGTTGCAGGAGGATCCAGAGCCCAGTCGGTGACCCAGTTTGATGGCCACATCACTGTCTCTGAAGGAGCCCCTCTGAAGTTGAGATGCAACTATTCCTATATCGGAACTCCTTATCTCTTCTGGTATGTCCAATACCCCAGCCAAAGCCTCCAGCTTCTCCTCAAGGACCTAACAGCAGCCACCCAGGTTAAAGGCATCAAAGGTTTTGAGGCTGAATTTAGGAAGAGTGAAACCTCCTTCCACCTGAGGAAGCCATCAGCTCATGTGAGCGACACAGCTGTGTACTTCTGTGTTGTGAGTGACACAGTGCCCGGGAGTGCAGGCAGAGCTGAACACAAACTTCCTGAGGCATGAGGTTTTCAGCGACTCAAGGGCACAGCCTGACCTGTTTGTAGAAGGTCTCTCATTTGATGAAAGTGAGGAAGGTGGAAGAACGGAGCCATGGGGATGCTTGGCTCCTGAGAAGAAACAGAAACTTCAGTACATTCCTTCTTTTACTACTGGGTCACATCAGACAACACCTACAAGAGTCAGACTTGTATGAGTATCCTCCTTCTACTTGGAAATACTGCGTTCATGAGGGTCAGGATTTTACATTAGCATGAGCAGTACTGGACTCCTGATCCTTCTCACCGCCACCATGCTGCTTCTACTACCTTTTGTTTTTCAATTGACAGCATCTCATTCTTTCAGAATCTCTGGCCATAGCCTCAGAGTTATCTTTTACTCTTATTTTTTTTTTTCATTATTCACATTGAATCCATCAAGAAATTCAGTTGGTCCTAACTAAAAGATTGACCCATAGTTTGACCACTGCTACCTCTTTGGTCAAGCCACCCTCATCCCGATGAATTACTGTGATAGCCTTCTAAATGGTTTCCCTGCGTATCCTCCTACAGAACAGTCTTAATACAGCAGCTAATGAGATCTTTCAAATACAGATAGGTCACTCATCTGCTCGAATGCTTGCAATAGCCTCCCATTTTTCTCAGAGTAACATCAAAGTACTTACAATGACCTGTAAGGATGCATGATTTGTCTCTCGTTACATTATTAAAACACCAACAGAAAAATAACTTTGGCAACCCTGAATTCTATACCAGTAAAAATATCACAAATAAATTATAGTAAAATAAAGACATTCCCAAATGGAAAACTGAGAGAATTCATTGTGAGCAGACATGCTGTAAAAGAACTCCTAAAGGAAGTTATTCAGGCTGAAGGGAAAGGATACCAGAGGAAAACTGGTAACTTCAAATATGAAGGAAGAACAACAGAAATAGTAAATATATGATAAGATACAATAAACTAGTTTTCATTACTCTTTTATGACCAGCTTTATTGAGGTATAATTTATATACAAAAATGATACATATTTAATATATGCAATTTGATGAGTCTGGACATATGCATACAACTGTGAAACCATCATCACAGTCAAGGCAACAACATATCTGTCACCTCTAAAAGTTTCCTGTGACTCTTTGTTTTTGTTGTTATTGCTGCTGTTGCTGTTGTTGTAAGAAAAACTAACATGAAATCTACCCTCAATAAATTTTTAAGTGCACAACACCGTTTTGTTAACTATGGGTATGATGTTTTATAGCAGATCTTTAGAACTTGTTTTTACACAACTAAAACTTAAAAACCATTGAACAACAACTCCCCATTTCCCCTCCCCCCAGTCCCTGGAAACCATTATTTTGTTCTCTGGTTCTATGAATTTGACTATTTTTAGATACCTCGTATAAGTCTAATCATGCATTATTTGTCCTTCTGTGACTGGCTTATTTCACCTAGCATAATCTCCTCCAAGTTCAATCATGTTGTCACGAATGGCAGGATATTCTTCTTTTTCAAGGCTGAGTAATATTTAACTGTATGAATATACCACATTTTATTTATGTGTTTATCTATCATTAAACTTTTGTTTCCATATCTTGCATATTGTAATACCACATGCAGAAGAATAACATTGGATCCTATCTTACACCATACACAAAACTTACTCAAAATGGATTAAAGACTTAAGCATGATACCCAAAAGTGTGAAACTATAGAAGAACATGTAGAGGTAAAGCTTCATAATATTGGACTTGACAATGATTTCTTGGATATGACACCAAAAGCACAAAAAACAAAAGCAAAAACAGACAGATGATATTACATCAAACTAAAAAGCTTCTGCACAGCAAAGCAGCAATTTATGGAAAGGGAGAAATATTTGCGCGCTGTATATTCATAAGGGGCTAATATATAAAATATGTAAGGAACCCTAAAAATAACAACAAAAAAATTTTAAATGCGCAAAAGACTCAAGTAGACATTAATAGACATTTCTCCCAAGAAGACAGACAAATAGTCAACAGGTATATGAAAAGGTATTCAGTATCACTAATCATCAGGGAAATACAAAGCAAAACCACAATGAGATATCACCTCACAGATGTTAAAATGACCATTTTTTTAAAAAAGATAAGTATAGGTAAGGCTGGGGCAAAATTGAAATCCTTGTACAGTGTTGTTGGGAATATAAAATAGTGCAGCTGCTACAGAAAACATTATGGAGATTCTTCAAAAAATTTAAACTAGAACTACCATATAATTCCACAATCCCCGCTCTGGGTATATAGCCAAGAGAATTGAAATAAGGATCTCAAATAGATATCTGAACTTCCATGTTAATTTAAGCATTATTCACAATAATTTCTCTTCTTAATTTATATAAAATGCATATGACTATTGAAATAAATCATTATAAATTCCCTTTTGGGTTTTCAAAGTCTAACAATAGAAGACATCTGACAACTATAACATGAAGAAATTAGGGTAAAATAACCTATATATAATTTCTATATTTTCCATGATGCAGTATAATAAACATAAACAGACTGTGAAAGATTAAGTAGTAAGCATAGTAGTCGCAGGCAATCCTAATAGAAACCACTAAAAACATAATACACAAAGAAATAGTGAAAAATCAAATAGATACATTATACTAGAATAATAAGAAACAAAACAAAGGACAGAAGTGGAGAATGAATTCTGAAATAATAGACTTAAATATAACGGTATTAATAGGTTAAATGTAAATAGTCTAAACACAGATATTTAAAGACAGAGATGGTCAGTATGCATTCTTTCTTTCAAACAACAAAAAAAGAAGACTCATTTACATACAAATTTACTTTCAATACAATGACAAAGATTAAAAGAATGGAAAAATATATCCATGAAAATACTAATCAGAAGATTAGTATTTTGAAGGGTTATATTAAAATCAGACAAATGGGACTTAGAAAAAGAAATATTACAGAAATTAAGTGAAATATTACATAATTATAAAAGGATTCTTCACTTAAAAATGTTTAAAGTGTTTGTACCTATCAACAGAGCTTCAAAATATTTGAAGCTTAAATTGTTAGAACTAAAAGAAAAATAGACAAAACCACAATTACACTTGGAGACTTAAACTCTTTGTGTTCACTACATAATAGAATAAGTACTATAGTTAGAAAATCAGCAAAGATACAGCAGACCTGGCCAACACTCTTGTATTGACATTTATGGAGCACTTCACTAAGCAACAGAAAGCACATAAAGTCATGCTTAGAAGAAAAATTTTAACAGTAAACATTTACCTTAGAAAAAGAAAAAAGGCTCAAATCAATAATTTTATTTCCTCCTTGGGTGTGTCCCTAGGGATGATATCCTACATAAAAAAAAATAATCCTAGCAATCCAAGAAACTCTGTTTTTGAGTTCAGGCAAACGAGTATTTTCTGCAGTTACTGCACCAGGTACCCAACTGGAAAATGATATGCCTCATATTTTATATTTCTCTTCTATGCTCTAAGATTAAAATGAGATTAATTTTATTTACATCACAGGTCACAGCTCTGGAGGAGGTTATAAGCCTTCCTATTATACTAATGATATCAGAAAGGTTGCAAGATAACTTTAGTCTTTCATCTTTAGACAAGATGCCAGTTATGAAGACTGTCTGACACAAAATGAATTCTGTTATACACATGATGAATTATATAAGACATTATAAGATACCTTACAACATATCTACATATTTTCACACAGGTTTCGCTATCACTAATTATTAAATAGAACTATGTCACTATGTTTTTCCGTAACTTTTCAAGGAATAAGCACAAGAATATTCAAGTCATTCAGTGAGTCAAGCCTAAGAACAAATGGGAAAGCTGACAGAATAAAGGACTCTGGCTAGGTTCTGGGCTAGCTGGGACTAGCATATAAGTCCATAAGTGCAGAATGGACTGGATGTGAGGAGTGTATAACTCTTCTCCATGTCAGCGTGCCCACCTTTTTCTTCATTTCTTGCTGAATGCATCTCAATATAACTATGTAACAACACACTGACATCTCATTTAACTGTCAGAAGCATTATAGGACATGACAGAAGAAACAATCAGCTTTTCTGTGTCCTATTTAATCTTTGAGAGTATAAAAATCTGATTCTTTTCTGTGGGCAGGTATAGAGGGAGTATATGAGAATTCTGTGTACTTTCTGCTCAGTTTTTCTATAAACCTAAAACTGCTCTAAAATAGTCTATTAACTTTGAAAAATCAATTTTAACAGAGAAGTTAAAAAGAAAAAAGAAAAATCAATCCAATGAGCTCCATCTCATAGAAAAATACTTACTACAACTGGCTGAGACTACTTCTTACTCTCCTGCTTTAGGTGCTGCTCTCTTCAACTGTTTGTGTTGGTGCTTCTTTGGTTGGGTAATTACCGTGCGGCATGCCTTATGTAAAATTTTGCTTATATTATTTAATTTAATTATAATAACATAAAGGTAGAGATAATTTCTGTTAGGAAGAGCAATACAATAAGTAATTTAAAAGAATAAGTTTATGCATTGGATAGAGCATGTTTAGCTCTCAACTCTTGTCACTATTTGAATTATAGTAGAAAAGTTAATAAACACCTTAAACTTCAATTTTATCAACTGCTTACAGGACATCATCATCATCATCATCCTGTCAGAAGTTGTTCCAATTATCAAATAATAAAATATCTTTCAAGGCCTTAGCTCATATTCTAGCACAATGTAAACATTTAATAAATTATCATAGGTAAAGAAATGGAGGCCCAGAAAATATAACTAATTTTACTCATAATCACAAATCTGATACATTATGAAAAGAACACTGAGTTATGAAACCCTAGCTATAAAATTTAAGCCAAGTATCTTCAACTTACGATATCATTAATCTATTCTCTTGAATATACTTATTGGGAGTAAAAGATGATTAGAATAGAGGAAAAGTAGAGGGAAAGAGAGAAAGTAGGGGAAGCACTTTGAAACCACCAAACAGATATTATCTGTTCAGATACTCAATCACACAGATAGGCGCACTTCCTGACGACCATTTGTACCAGGTCTGCAGGACTTGATAAAAGAGAACCTAGAACAACATTTTGTAGCCTTCATTTGATTTGTTTGCCCTAGATCTAGTCACATCTCTCCACAAGGTTATAAATGTCATGTTCTTTTCAGCTGCTTCTCCTTGTACTAACAACGTGGAAAATCTTTTCTCTTCTGTCCTGACACAGCCCTGATTATTAACTGGGGTCACAATATTTCTTTTACTGTTACACAAACTGTGTGGAAAATATTCTCCTTATTTTCAAGATTATTATTTAATTTGATTAGTAAGAAAGAAGATCAGGATAGTTAGTCAGATTTTTCCATTATTCAATAGACAGGCCTTTATATAAATGAAGCGGGAGACTGGCAGGTTACTCCTATACTATGTAAACTTCCTTTCATTAAGACCTCAGTGTATTACAGCTTCTCGTGACTCTTCTCTCTCCCACTGTCACCTTCTATAGCAGCAGGTGCTTTCCTGGAAGATCTTAATGTGGGAATTAAAAAAGGATTGATGTGTACCACATATTACCACAAACAGATTGATAGGGTCAGGCTAGAAAGAATTATGTAGAAAAAGTGATGGAAGCAAAAGGTAGAATGGGATGTAGAGCTGAGCCAGAAAATACAAGGCAAGGCAAGATTAACAGAGATGGAATGTCCATAAATATCCTTATTTCTGTACTAGGGCTCTGTGACTGCAGGTACAACAGAGAACACATGAAGTCCTAAGGGAAGAGTGTGTGCACTGGGTGTTGGAGACCTGTGAGGACGATCAGAACTTCCTGAGTTTCTTCCAAATGTCCTTTCTTCAGTAGGTAAATCTCTGAAGCACCTGTGTGTTGAATGAAGAATTACCTAAAGGGCTGAATCTTTCTCTTCTTACCTTTTCCCTAGTCAGTGCCACACTTTAGGATATGTGTCCTCTGGGATCACAGACCTCATTGAAAACAAGTCCCAGTATCCCAGTATGGCCTCCAGTCTAGTGGGAATGGGAAGTCTGGTCCCCACTGCATCCTCTCCTGGGGATGAATGCTCACTGAGGCTTGGCAGTGCCTCTATGCCATGGCTCTCCTCTAGTCCTGGAAACAGCACTGAGATCCCACAGTCTCTCTTAGTAGTCACCCAGGATCTTACAACCAGCTCAGCAACAAACGAAAACATAGTCTGGGGTTAATAGCATTCCTTCCTAAGACTAGATTTTCTGATTCAAGGTACGAGATTCTTGTGACAAATAACATAAACAATTTGTCAATTTTTCCAAACAGAAGGGCCAGCAACTGGAACCTTCCAGGGTGAAACAGAGAGACACTGTTGTATACGCTCTGAGGGGCATGAGAGTGACAGATGAGGCTGCTACCATGTTATATCCCCATGAAAAAAATTAAAAGTATGGCATCCTTGGAAACCAGTTGAAGAAAACATACACAAAACACACCAGCAAGGACAGAATGCTTTACTCTTTCTTTTCGATAGGAAAGCCCATCTGCCCTATGCTTCCTTGCTCTACAGACCAGGTAACGATAATAATGACAATGATGCTAAACTACATCATTTAATATCATTTTCATTAGTAATAAATAAAAACAAGATCAATTAAGTAAGCATGAAATTCGAGTGATTAGAAGAAAAAATAAATCTAAGAGGATCGTGAAAGTGGCATAGATAAATGTGTAAGCATAACTCAATGATAAGAAAAAATAGAATTGGACAATTTTTTAAAAAGTCAAATCCTGAAAAAATTAGATTAATCCTTCTTTTATTGAAGCAATTATTCAAAAAAGAGAGGACCTATGTAACAGGTATTATACAGGTGTATAGACACAGCTGTATATACATTATATAGTTGTATATAGTTATCTGTGTGTTTCTCCTTCCTTCACCTCTTTTTAAGCAGGTGGAGTCTCTCTGCTTCAACATGTAAGTGATGATGCCTGGGAACGCAGAAAGCTGTGTTTCCCTGTAGAGTCTTCCGGCTTGTTTTGAAAAATCTAATTTCATTCAGGAATGATAGGGTTTATGGAAGTAGGAAAGGTGGAATGGGGTTTTCGGTGATAAATAGAAATGAGAACTTGGCTTTTCCAGGAGAGGAGAACGGCGTCTGTGGGCCCTGAGCAGCAGGGCCGTTGTTTCTTGACAACTCTTTGAGAATTAGTAAGACCCAAGAGTGGGGTGGCTGTTAGTAATAAGAAAGCATTTCCAGGCTTGCAAAGGTTTTGGGGACCCCATAAACCTGAAAAACAGAAACCTTCCACTTGGAATGCACACCTAACATGAATAGTTTATAACATATTGGATAAGAAAGCTACTTTTGTGTTTCTGCTCACAGACCTTAGTGACACCATTTACAGTTAAATTGGTTGTGAGAATGATTACTGGGCGAAGAATAGAACTTGTCTTGGTTGTCTTTATAATCACATACACAGGTCTGTCTCTTTGAAGCATTAGATCTCAACAGTTTTTAAGTTTGGATATTTGGCCAGGACAAATGGAGAAGAACTGGGGATCCCTCAGCTCAGCCCTTGTGGCTTTCACGTTGAATGTGAGCGCAGAGGCTGTCAAAGAGTTTTCTCAACAGCTAAAGGATAGGGCAAACAGTCATTCCCATTGTGGATTACTCAGAGTTCCCTATGAAGGCATAAAAAGGATGTAAATTCTGTAGTAATCCTGAATTTACAATCTTATGTGTTCTGCCCATCAATAGGGAGCAGAGTTCTTGATCTCTGCATGCCAAAGGAAGAAGGAAATCAGAGCTTCTTTTCATGCTTTAACAGGTACAAGCAAAATTCCAAGAAGGATTACCAATATCCTGTTCATAATAAATCTAAATTGGAGTGAAAAGGAAGAGAGAAGATAAGAGCTCTCCTTACTAATAAGGAGGCAGAACTTCCTCCACCTTTCAGTTTTCCACCCTGAGGCTCAGCCACCAAACTCTGTGTGCTATGTTCTTTTGGTACCTGGAGCCTGTCCCCAGTGGTGCTGCTGGGCTTATGGCTCCCAGTGTCAGGGCAGCAACTTATTCTCAACAGGTGTATAGGGAAAGGCAAACTCAGTGAATCAAATATTTTTAATATTCTGAAAAAATGATCTGGTAATACAAGCATACAACATTTAATAAATATTATTCATAAATGATATGGACGTAGAAAAGAGAAAGAAGAAAGACAGAAAAGAAAGAGAAATTATATGGACCATTATCGACTTCTCTTCCTCTGCCTTAGCCATGTCAGTAACTCAGTTTTCTCTCTCATGTTTTGGCATTATATGATACTCAAGATTATTCAAGTATATACATTGGCCTATAATAGTTGCTTTCTGTTTCTATCCCCTAAATGTTAGCTATGTTGCAAGGTTCTTTGAACTGGCTGCACCATAGGCCATACCCTAAGTCGAGCCATGGGGATCCCCGTGATCTGCACATAACAACTCTGGATGGCCTCCCGGAATCAGAAAATCTGAAGCAACTGGAAGATCATGAAAAGGGAAGAATGATCAACCCCTGCAGCACCTAATTAACTTGAGACATTCTTATATTGTTCCTTATTCCCACCTCAATTGATAAGGCAATTGGACTTTGTAACTGACTTTGATCAACCTCATGACTCCAGACCCTATGACCCCTTCCCAGCTTGCAAAAACTGCCCTAAACTGTAACTTCTATAATTTTCCACTGCCCACCCCAACCCTATAAAACCAACCCCTATCTCACCACCCTCTGCTGTCTCTCTTTTTGGACTCAGCCCACCTGCACCCAGGTGAATAAACAGCCATGGGTTGCTGACACGAAGCCCATTTGCGGGTGTCTCTTCATTCAGGGTGTGTGTTTTCATGTATATTATCTAATTTTTTCTCCTGCATGAATGGGACCTACAATATGAGCATTCCCCTCTTACACATACACTTGGGCTTAAATCTGAACAATCTCCTACCAGTGAATGCAGTGCTGATCTCTTTAATTTATGGTGACTTTTTCCCAGTTTTTTCCATTTCAACAACATGCACAGCTTGTTCTTTGTGCCACCTCACAATTTTTCTTTCCTGACTCTTTGTTTCCTTGAGAGGATCAGGCAAGAGGAAACCGACTTCTCTCATCTATCCATACCTACTTTGTGATCTTAAATAGGCTTCCTCCTCTATCATATGGAGACAATTTTACCTACTATACCTCTTACAGGATTATTCTGAATTATCTTCTAAAATGAAGATTTCTTTGTATCAAATAATATATAACTAGGAAGAATTATATATATGATGAGATAAGCCTCATTGCATGGGTGAAGTAAAATGTAGGCTATTTCTGAAATGGATTGTATATTAAATTGCAATCCGGTTAGAGGTTTAAATCAGTAAAGAGGTAGTTATGCATGTAAAACAGTTGCTTTGATAAATTAATCAGGAACACAAAACCAGTTAATTAATTTATAGCACCTGTTAACATCCAAAGAAATTAAAACTTTCATCTCAAAATTAGGCTCTAGCCATTTACACTATAGTCATTTTAAGAACTTTACTATTATGGGCCAGATGCTCAAGCCTGTAATCCCAGCACTTTGGGAGGCCAAGTCAGGCAGATCACCTGAGGTCAGGAGTTCGAGACCAGCCTGGCCGACATGGCGAAACCCTGTCTCAACGGAAAAATACGAAAATTAGCTGATCACCTGTAATCTCAGCTACTTGGGAGGCTGAGGCAGGGAATCACTTGAACCTGGGAGATGGAGGTTGTTGTGAGCCAAGATTGTGCCACTGCACTCCAGCCTGGGCAACAAAGCGAGACTCTGTCTCAAAAAAAAAAAAATTAGGATTATGTAAAGCTACTAATTGGCTTACAGAAATTGATTAAAATAGGAGGTATTTTCCTTGAAGGAAAAGATGTAATAATCTCAGCTTTGGATAAAATTGGTTAGAACAGATTTCCCTGCAATGGCTAAAGAGATAAAAACACAAGATATCCCCAGCATCTACATTACAGACTTAAATTAAGGAAATAAAAATATCTCAATAGTTGAATTGAGGAAGTGGATCAAGGAAATGAATATTCACATATGCTGACACGGGAAATATATGTTAAAACATTCATAAAATTCAAAGTAATTAAAATAGGTAAGTATACATGTCCACTTAGATTAGATGTTAATTCTATAATTAACATAATGATCTGGGGCTCTGTGCCACCTCTACATCTCAAACTTCAATGTGGATCGCTGGGATCTTGTTAAAGTACAGATTATGATTCAGTAGGTCCAGAAATTCTGCATTTCTAAAAAGCTCCAAGGTCATGTTGATGCTGCTAGTCTGCTGAGAAAGGTTTACATTATCTGAGAGGCAGTATTCTACAGGAGCTAAGCAGGTCCGTTCTTTAGCCATACTGCCTAGATTAGAAGCCTGGCTCTGCTCACTTACTAGCTGTATGATTATGGGAAGATTAATGAACTTCTCTGTGTCTCAGTTTCCTCATCTGAAAAATGGGAATAATGTTAATTTCCTCCTAGTGTTGTGAAAATTACACATGTTGATTTATATAAAGTGTCTAGAAAAGTCAATAACATTGTTAATTGTATATATTATCAAGCTTGCCATATCAAAAATATCTGTGTGTTTTTGACTGCCTGCAAAATACCTATGTGTTTTTGATTGGTATCTGTGTACTAGAGTTGTTTAAAAAGGGACAAGGTGACTAATTATTGAATTTTATGTGGTTGTTTCACTTTTTCACATAACCCTTGTCACAGAACAATATGTTCTTATATTCTGGGCATTTTTCACTTAGGATGAGTGTGGCTGATGAGGCTAATGTATTCATTCTTGGATTTTTCTCGATGAGGAATCTTCTATGCTGGGTCTTTTACTAGGGTCTATTGAGAATGGATTGGAGTAGTAAAGTTGAGCTTCAAGGGAATCATCTAGACAGATTAGTCAAAACATAGTCTGGTTTATATACATAATCTCAATGCAGCCTCAAGACACCCTTGTGGCATAAATAATATAATCCCTATTTTATTCATTAGAAAACTATTACAGGAGGGGGTTAAGTAAATTTTTTGATGTGACCTAGCCAGCAAATGGCAATGATGGAGTATTAATATAAGTATGTCTGAATCTGGTATCAAGTAATTTAGGCAGAATTCATCACTCCTATACCAAGAGTTTTAAGTGTTAAAAATATTTGTGAAAGTTTTCTCTTACATCCAAAATGTTTTATATTCAGTATTCTAATTTTTCTGGTGATCCTGAGCTCCCCTGAGGACATCGGTGGCACTAAAGAGAGGCTTACACAGAACTCGTGCCTTGAACTCAGTTTCCTTCCACCTCCCTGGAGGCTACTCAGGGCAGACTCAGAGTAGAAGGAGAATTGTCCATGTGGACCAGAGGCTCTCACCATGGAATGATTCTGGAGGACTTGATAGTGTGGCTAGAGGCTCTATTTAAGCTCTGAGAAATGTGGAAAATGTCATGTGGGGTCAACAGTTGACCTTGACGCTTTTCTCTCAGGTGCAACCTCCAAAGGGCTATTCTATTTCTCTTGCTTGTCACTGAGCTCTACTTTATATGTAAAGGCAGGTTAGATTCCAAATCTTTGTTGGGCTGCCTTTCTACACCTTGGATAAAGCCTATCTCCATGGCCCCACTGTTAGCAGTTACTACATGTCTAATGTTTGCCTGTAATGCTGCTACAGGTCTTTTTTGACACATTAGTTTTGAAAATTGTTTTTGACAGCAGGTCCTTTGGACAGTAAGGACCTGGAAGGTAGAGACCGTATCTTGTCACATTTATCTTCCCCAACCAAGCACATAACCTAAAACTGTGTTTATTAAATGAAGAATGAGTTGGAAAATCAGATTCTGAAGAAATGGCTTGCTTAAAATATTTTAATCAGGAATGAACTTTATGCTTTTTTACCTACACTCCTACAGAGTCACATCTTTTTTATAATTATATACCAAGAGGGATAATTGTACAGTTTGAATGGAAGTGTTTTTATTTTCTTTTTAACATATTGATAACAAACTTTTTTTATAATGGGGACATTTGGGATATATCTCTCAAAATATGAGTAGCTAAATTCTGTGACTTAACTTTGTCATATATTATGAATAATAGAGCTTCTGAGAAAATGAGCTATATTTTCATGTATTTGATGGAGCAGAATACGGCAGGGAAAGAGCAAAATCTCTTTCATCTGGATGTTCATCATCCCAAACCAAATCTTCATCAAACCTGGGTGGAAGAGCTATTAGGAAAGCTCTTGGGAGTTTTATTTGAGACCATGTGGTATGGCTTCTGATAAACTATTAATCTGGAGACCTCCATAAATGTAAACGAAGTGGCCATAGGACAGGCCTCAGAAGCCAAAAGATGAAATAATGCAAGCAAATCTGGCTCATTTGCAGTTACTGTGATACCTTGTGGAAATAAAATTAAAAGCTGGAGTACAGTGACTTTAAAGCAAGATCCTAGATCACCCTAAATAGTTGTTAATGATTAAAAATAGCTTCCAGCTGCTGGATATTCTAGATCTTCACTTCTGGATTCCAATTATTTAAGAGACCACAGAGCCTTTGTCACCAGAGCAGAGCCATTTGCTCTGATAAAGGGAAACAAAATCTTACACAGAACATTGTTGATGTGAACTAGTTTCCTGAAGACATGTCCTTCAACACAAAAAGAAAGAAGGAAAAAGAGAGAAGGGACAAGCAAATTGTTATCATATTTGATTTTTCCTACATCTTCACTGTATCTTTTTGTAAACATTTTAGAGTAGTCACGCATGGTGACTCACACCTGTAATCCCAGCACTTTGGGAGGCTGAGGCAGGAGAATTGCTTGAGCCCATGAGTCCAAGACCAACTTGGGTAAAATAGCAAGACCCCATCTCTATGAAAAAAATAATAAATTTTTTAAAGGTTTTAGAATTATGTTAATATACTTTCTTTTTCATAAATCAGTTAATCTCGGAGCTCCTTAAGCTCATTCTCACATACTCTTATTTGCAAGAGTATTGTAGTAGATGATAATATTATTTGATGACAACTATTTATCTCCCACCCTTGCCATGATTTAGTCATAGTATACTTCCTATTCTTCCCCCCACATTGTTGACTTTGCCCTTGGCCATATGACTAGCTTTGGCCAATGAAATGTGAGTGGATAGCAAGCATGCCACATCAAAGCAGAAACTAAATATATTCATGTAGTTTGGCTCCATTTCTGCTCTGCATGTATCATATAATAGTCACTCTTACAGCTTCTAACTCATAATGAAGACCCAGTTCTGCATAGTTTAGAATGAAAAGATGTCTCATAGAATAGACCTACTGTGTCTACTTGCAACCAGGAGCACAGCCCCAGAGCCTCAGAAATGCAGCTGATCCACAATTAACATACCATAGACACAAATTTGTAGTTGTGAGGACTGACATTTTGAGATTGTTTCCACTGAGACTTACCAGTCAGAATCGACTGATATACAAGTCACATCCATTCTCTATCTTTCAAAGGTTTCTCGTATTTAATCACTCCTTTTCAATATCCTTATTACTATCCTGATCCAGATTCTCATGATTTCTTGCCTGGATAATTGGAAAATCTTCTTAAGTATATCCTCTGCCACTTAGTTTATACCTCTCCAATCTATTATCACCTTTGGATAATAGATTTATCACCTGCTAAAACACATGTGTGATTAGATCACTAACCTATTTTAAGACTTTTCACAGCTCTTCATTACCTAAAAGTAAAACTCAAGGTTTATTTGGCCATCAACATCATTACTCCCAGTAACTTTTTATCCTCAGTCCTATCATTGCCTCCAGATCTCTAAACTTCAGCCCATCAGATGACCTCACTCTAACACCTCCTTCTTTTATATGTTATTCCTTTATAAACTTGGAAAAATTCTATGCAATCATGAAGGCCCAGTAAACACAACATCCTTTTAAAAAGATTTTTCCAAGTAATATATTAATAAATTATAGCTATTCCTTCCCCCTCTTTGAGCATTTTGTAGTTTTGCAATAGCACAAACCCACCATGTTATGAATATTTTTTTGGTTCTTTTTTCCTCTCTAGCTCATGTTCCCCAAAGACAGAAACCCTCTCATATTCATCTCTTCAGTCTCAGCTGTTATTAACAATCCATGCCATGGAAGAAGCACTCAGAAAATGGGCCTACAGCTTGGCCATAGTGTACTTTGACAAGGGCCCTGATTAAATGAGAGCTGGTTTATGCTTAGGTATGCTGGAAACATTTTACTGTAGGGACAACTGAAGTGCCTCTAGTTCATTACATCCCTCAGGCCAATTCATGACTATATTTTCTTTTCTTATACCTGGCAGTTCTTACTTAGAACAGAACCCCAGGCACTACTCCAGCTACACTGTTCTGGATTCCATCCCTTTTGTAAACTGCAGCGGAATTTTTCTTCTGACTGAAAGTGTCGGGAGATTCAAGCACTAAAAAAGATCATTCCATATTCCCAATCAGTATGACAATGATGGTCAATCCCAGTGTCAAGAAAATGTTCTTCTCATTCCCATTTGAAACGAAATCCTTCATTCTATTTTTGAGAGAAATGCATATTATATCTAAAGGGCTTGGATTATGGGATGCCTCAAAGAAGCAGTCAATAGCTTGTGATCCTTGAGCAGCTCTTTTCTTGTTCCCATGAGGCCCACAGGCTGACCCCCTCTGTTATAAGCCTCTTGAGTAATCTGCATTCCCACACACCTCATTTAGAGGTAAAATTTTTAAAATAAAATGCATATGCATTGTACTTTCCCATTTAAGATATTAATAGTCATATGGCCAATGTTGACTATCTTTACTAATGACAGTCCACGGTGGCTGAAACAATGCTTTCGGTACACAAGATTTTGTGATATTTGAATACACAATACACCCACACCACAACATCTATGTCCTTAAATCACTATACTAATGCACAAACACTTTACATATTAATTCATGATTATGTGTTCACATCATTCTGCCTAGTAACTTCTGGGGTTACAAGAGTGAAAAAAATCTACAATCTTTTCCACAAAGAACTTATAGATGAATTCAACAAGTGCAATTATACAAGATAGTATGATGAAGACTTTGATAGGCATGAACCAGGGATCTAATAATAGAGTAATGCAGAATATCAAAAAAGTATTTCAAATTAAATAATCTACAACAGAACTGTTCATTTTTAATTTGGTAAAAATATGTTTATAGCACAGCACGTACTCATGCTCTTTGGCCCTGTAAATATAGTGTCATTTCACACCACATATGCCCTCCTCTATGGTTATAGTTACTCTCAGACACTAGGTGGCTCAACACACTTGTTGGGGATATCAGGAACAATGATACTTTCATTATCTTCTATTATTCTTTTATTCTGGCTTTTAAATGATCAATGTTTAAAAGGACGTATTTCCACTTTTAAAATAAGGATATTTATATACTCTTTGAGGATTTTAAATACTCTTTCTGTCACTAGACCCAGGTCCAGCTGCTCACCACTTGAAAGCCAAACGCAAGAGGCAAGGGTAGACGGGAAAAGCAGGTTTAATGAGAGCTAGCAAACTGAGAAGATGGCACACTAGCATTCTAAAATACATCCTTAAATTTTAAAATTCACCATGGGGCTTTAAGAAGGAAATTTAGTATGGGAAATATGTAGGAATGGTGCGGGATGCAGGGTTTATGTGTCTTGTTCTGAATGCTATCTTGGGTAATTGCCCCTCTGGACGTCTGGTTGCTGTTATCTTGACTTCGGCCTGGTGGTAGTGGACAAATTGCTCACAAGTCCTCCTAAGCTTGAGGATTCCACAATGGGGACTCTGTCTGGTTTGTTTCAAGGTTAGCCTCTGGGATTTCTTAAGCAAGAGAATAATTAGACAAGCATGCATTGCTGAGGAGTGTCCAGAGGGGAAGAAATGAAGGGATGAGAGGGGAGGGAAGGAAGAAAAGGAAGTGGGTGAGGTCCCCAGTTACATTTCTACTTTAATCTTGATATTTATGCATACCAAATGCACTTGGGAGAAACAGAGCATTACTGGAAATAAATGACTTTTCTATCTCTCCACAGGAAGGTAGCATTTCAAAAGGCAATACACACTTCGGGTTGAAGGAAGGGGAGGGTGGAGAGCAAATGATTCCATTGGCTGCCACACTGAGGCTCCTGCCTTTCTACGAACTCAAAGTGGGTGGCATCAAGTCTCTTCTAGCTCAGAGAAGCCTGTTTCAGGAGGGTCTCTTTCAGAAGCAGCTAAAGTCAGGGGCCATGTCCAGCATGTGATAGAACGACAAGATGGTTCTGAAATTCTTGGTGTTTCTTTGGATTCAGTTGGCATGTGAGTTGAAAAGGTTCCAATTAATAAAAAATCCTAAGGAGATGGAAAATCCCCAATGGCAAGTTATTTTGCGGCAAAGTATAAAAGGAGGAATTATAAAAGAAGGAAGAAAGGGGGAATGTAAGGGAGGGAGGAGAAAAGAGTAAGGAGGAAGGAAAAATCATTTCAGGTTGGGAAAGAATCCCTAATTCCCTTCCCTGGCGCCTTCTGCTTTGTTTCTAAACAGGGGTGAACACCCAGCAGCTGGAGCAGAGCCCTCAGTTTCTAAGCATCCAGGAGGGAGAAGATTTCACTGTTTACTGCAACTCCTCAAGTGTTTTTACCAACTTAAAATGGTACAGACAGGACCCTGGGGAAGGTCCTGTCCTCCTGGGGACATTAGTTAAGAGTGGAGAAGTGAAGAAGCAGAAGAGACTAATCTTTCAGTTTGGTGATGCAAGAAAGGACAGCTCTCTGCACATCACTGCAGCTCAGCCTGGTGATACAGGCCTCTACCTCTGTGCAGGAGCACAGTGCTCTTGAGGCACCTGCTGCCTGCACGCAAACCCTGCTGCCAGCCCCAGTCACACAGCTGCCACATGCCTCCAGTTCCCCCTCACACAGCTTATGAAATGAATAGAGATAACAACCTTAGCCCCTTAAGGAACCATTTCTACTGCCTTTCAGAAAACATTTTCCACATGCACTGGAGGACAAGACCCCTCTGCTATAACACAAATATCTGGAAATGGAGCCTGCTATTAGTATCATTAAATGATATGGGCCTGGCACTCCCCCGGGAAGGTAGGAGCAAAGAGTTGAAATGGAGGGACAAATGGAAGCTATGGGACAGACTGTTTCTGAGTGTTCCACCCCTGTGTAGAAACAAGGAAAGGAACTGGGGATTCTTTCCCAACCTGAAATGATTTTTTCTTCCTCCTTCCACCTTTCTCACCCCCTCATTCTCTCTTTCTTCCTTTTTCCCTTAATTCTTCCCTTCATACTTGGCATCAGGGATTTCCCATCTCTTTAGGATTTTCTGTTAATCTAACCGGGAACATCTTCAGCTGGCATGTCAATTAAATCCAAAGGATCAACATGGAGAATTTCAGCATACATCACGGTACAGATTGATCATTACATTTTCCTAAGACCACAGCCAGGAATCCTTTAGTACAGTGGGGCAGAAATGGATGGTTTCACAGCTTTCTTATAGTACTCTGGAGATAATGAAGCTGCTGTTTCCAGACTCTTCCACTCCAGTAAAAAGCAGAAGTATCATTTTAAAAATTAGAAGAAACTTACTACTTTTTTGGGAAGAAAGATGCTGAAAGTATACTTCAATGGCATCCAACTGTTGTTTCAAAACAATGTCCCAGTTGGTGGTTTGGAAACCCTTGTACTAACTACAGTGGCCTGTATGTGCACAGGACGGGCTTGGGAATGAGACTTTGGATGGCAAATATAAATAACTTCAAATGCTCAAAGATGAGGAAGAAAGAAGTTGGCAGTTTCCTCCACATGGCAAGCCCTCCACTGGCCCATATCATACTTGAAAAATTTATATTTGTTCTGTAAAGCAAGATGATATAGCACAATGCACATGAGTCTTTGAGTTTCGAAATCAAAATAATTTAGATTAAAATCTCATTTTTGTAATTTTCTAGCTCTGTGTCCTTGGGCAATTATTCACCCTCACCTACATTTCCTTGTAAATTAATGTTAATAAGAATATCTATCACAATAGTGGGAGACTTTAACACTCCACTGTCAATATTAGACAGATCAACCAGACAGAAAATCAACAAGGATATCCAGGGCTTGAACTCAGACCTGGAGCAAGCAAACCTGATAGACATTTACAGAACTCTCCACCCCAAATCCACAGAATATACATTCTTCTCAGCACCACATCACACCTACTCAAAAATTGACCACAGAATTGGAAGTAAAGCACTGCTCAACAAATGCAAAACAACTGAAATCATAACAAACAGCCTCTCAGACCATAGTGCAATCAAGTTAGAACTCAGAATACAGAAACCAACCCAGAACCGCACAGCTTCATGGAAACTGAACAACTGGCTCTTGAATGTTGACTGGGTAAACAATGAAATGAAGTCAGAAATAAAGAAGTTCTTTGAAACCAATGAGAACGAAGACACAACATGCCAGAACCTCTGGGACACATTTAAAGCAGTCTCTAGAGGAAAGTATATAGCAATAAGTGCCCATATGAGGAGAATGGAGAGATCCAAAATTGACACCCTATCGTCAAAATTGAAAGAGCTAGAGGAGCAAGATCAAAAAAACTTAAAACCCAGCAGAAGACAAGAAATAACTAAGATCAGAGCTGAGCTGAAGGAGATTGAGACACGAAAAACCCTTCAAAAAATCAATAAATCCAAGAGCTGGTTTTTTGAAAAGATCAACAAAATAGACAGACCACTAGCCAGATTGATTAAAAAGAAAAGAGAGAACAACCAAATAGATGCAATAAAAAATGATAAAGGGGAAATCACCACAGATTCCACAGAAATTCAAACCATCATCAGAGAATATTACAAACAACTCTATGCACATAAACTAGTAAACCTGGAAGAAATGGATAAATTCCTGGACTCCTGTGTCCTCCCAAGCCTAACCAGGAGGAAGCTGAAACTATGAATAGACCAATAACAAGGTCTGAAGTCGAGGCAGCAATTAAGAGCCTACCACACAAAAAAAGCCCAGGTCCAGATGGGTTCACAGCCAAATTCTACCAGACACACAAAGAGGAGCTGATACCATTCCTTCTAAAACTATTTCAAACAATCCAAAAAGAGGGAATACTTCCCAAATCATTTTACGAGACCAACATCATTATGATACCAAAACCCGGCAGAGACCCAACAAGAAAAGAAAACTTCAGGCCAATATCCATGATGAACATAGATGCAAAAATCTTCAATAAAATATTGGCAAGCCGAATGCAACAGCAAATCAAAAAACTTATTCACCATGATCAAGTAGGATTCATCCCGGGGATGCAAGGCTGGTTCAACATATGCAAGTCTATAAACGTAATTCACCACATAAACAGAACCAAAAACAAAAACCACATGATTATCTCAATTGACGCAGAGAAGGCATTTGACAAAATTCAACAGCCCTTTATGCTAAAAACCCTCAATAAACTCTGTATCGATGGAACGTATCTCAAATTAATAAAAGCTATTTATGACAAACCAACAGCCAATATCATACTGAATGGGCAAAAACTGGAAGCATTCCCTTTGAAATCTGGCACTAGACAAGGATGCCCTCTTTCACCACTCCTATTCAATATAGTTCTGGAAGTTCTAGCCAGAGCAATCAGGCAAGAAAAAGAAATAAAGGGTATTCAAATAGGCAAGGAGGAAGCCAAATTGTCTCTATTTGCAGACGACATGATAGTATACCTACAAGACCCCATCACCTCAGCCCAAAAATTCCTGAAACTGATAAGCAACTTCAGCAAAGTCTCAGGATATAAAATCAATGTGCAAAAATCACAAGCATTCGTCTACACCAATAACAGACTTAAAGAAAGCCAAATCAAGAATGAACTGCCATTCACAATTGCTACAAAAAGAATAAAATACCTTGGAATACAACTCACAAGGAACGTAAGGGACCTCTTCAAGGAGAACTACAAACCACTGCTCAACGAAATCAGAGAGGACACAAACAGATGGAGAAACATTCCATGTTCATGGTTAGGGAGAATTAACATCGTGAAAATGGCTATACTGCCCAAAGTAATTTACAGAATCAACGCTATCCCCATCAAGCTACCATTGACTTTCTTCACAGAACTGGAAAAAACCACCATGAACTTCATATGGAACCAAAAGAGAGCCCGCATAGCCAAGTCAATTCTAAGCAAAAAGAACACAGCGGGGGGCATCACACTACCGGATTTCAAACTATACTACAAGGCTACAGTAATCAAAACAGCATGGTACTGGTACCAAAACAGAGATATAGACCAATGGAACAGAACAGAGGCACCGGAGGCAACACAGCATATCTACAACTATACAATCTTTGATAAACCTGACAAAAACAAGCAAGGAGGAAAGGATTCCCTGTTTAACAAATGGTGTTGGGAAAACTGGCTAGCCATGTGCAGAAAGCAGAAACTGGACCCCTTCCTGACACCTTACACTAAAATTAACTCCAGATGGATTAAAGACTTAAACATAAGACCTGGCACCATAAAAACCCTAGAAGGAAATCTAGGCAAAACTATCCAGGACATAGGAGTAGGCAAGGACTTCATGAACAAAACACCAAAAGCATTGGCAACAAAAGCCAAAATAGACAAATGGGACCTAATCAAACTCCACAGCTTCTGCACGGCAAAAGAAACAGTCACTAGAGCGGATTGGCAACCAACAGAATGGGAAAAAATTTTCGCAGTTTACCCATCTGACAAAGGGCTGATATCCAGAATTTACAAAGAACTCAAAGGTATTTACAGGAAAAAAACAAACAAGCCCATTCAAAAGTGGACAAAGGATATGAACAGACACTTTACAAAAGAAGACATATATGAGGCCAACAATCATATGAAAAAATGCTCATCGTCACTGGTCATCAGAGAGATGCAAATCAAAACCACATTGAGATACCATCTCACGCCAGTTAGAATGGCGATCATTAAAAAACTGGAGACAACAGATGCTGGAGAGGATGTGGAGAAAAAGGAACACTTTTACACTGTTGGGAGTGTAAATTAGTTCAACCATTGTGGAAGACGGTGTGGCGATTCCTCAAGGCCTTAGAAATAGAAATTCCATTTGACCCAGCAATCCCATTACTGGGTATATATCCAAAAGACTATAAGTCGTTCTACTATAAGGACACATGTACACGAATGTTCATTGCAGCACTGTTTACAATAGCAAAGACCTGGAATCAACCCAAATGCCCATTGATAATAGACTGGATTGGAAAAATGTGGCACATATACACCATGGAATATTATGCAGCAATCAGAAATGATGAGTTTGTGTCGTTTGTAGGGACATGGATGAATCTGGAGAACGTCATCCTCAGCAAACTGACACAAGAACAGAAAATGAAACACCGCATATTCTCACTCCTAGGCGGGTGATGAAAAATGAGAACACATGGACACAGAAAGGGGAGTACTAAACACTGGGGTCTATTGGGGGGAAAAGGGGAGGGCCAGTGGGAGGGGGAGGTGGGGAGGGATAGCCTGGGGAGAAATGCCAAATGTGGGTGAAGGGGAGAAGGAAAGAAAAGCACACTGCCATGTGTGTTCCTACGCAACTGTCTTGCATGCTCTGCTCATGAACCCCAAAACCTAAAATCCAATAAAAAAAAAAAGAATATATATCTTGCTGAGTTGATATGAATTAAATGAGATAAAAATATAAAATTGTCTAAAGTTCCAGGGATAGCATGTATACTCAATAAATGTCCCTAAAATAATATTGTTATTGATGCTCCTATGTAAATGTCACCATAGGGGTGGAATTTTCTCTGACTACTTAAGGGGGAATGAGTTATTCTCTTTCTAATACTCTGAGTCTTCACCAGAGGAGTCAGGAACGCAGACACTGCAAGTTGCCAACCTAATCACAATTCTCTTCTACCTCCTTATTAACAAAACCCTCAATTTTTATTTAAGCAACAATATGTCCAGCTTGAAGAAAACTCAACACTACATATTACCATCTCTTGCAGCAAGGGATTGCCATATACATATAGAACAGTTCTGACCCATGAGGTGGGACCAGAAATCTGCTAGAGCCTTCCTATGTTTTTGTTTTCTCTCTCCTGGTATAAGTACACATCTCCCTAACCCTTTTTGTCTGTTTTTTAAACACAGAAGTGATAACTTTACCATAAATGAAAGCACATACCTAATCCTCTTTCCCTATCCCATACCTGGTAGTCTTTTAGATGCCAAGTCAAATCCAGCCCCCAGATTTATTTTGCATGAATATTTTTAATAAATCATTATGTGGTTGAGTTTTTTGTTGCTGTAGCTAAACACAATTGTAACTGTAGTAAGAGTGACATAAAATGACTTTGTGCGTCTGTGTGTAAGAGCAGGAAAAGATATATAAACAAATTACTCTGTTTATACACACATGGGGCCTCCATTTATATTGATCATATCTATTTCTTAAAGTATTAATGTTCCCATAATTTTTTATGAAGGAAAAAATACTTCACCTTTCATTTAGAGAGGACTCATTAAATTTGCATACCAATTTCTTATCCTCATGGAAGATTATGGAATCTAGCTTTTATCCTAGAGTCTTTTAACCACAGACAATTTTCATGCAAATAATAGTTGTAGCCTTACATTTGTCTTACTTTTATATTACAAAGGTTATTTTTCTTATTTTCTTAACTTTACTCTACCCAGTAATTCATTTTAAAAGCATCCCTTAAAATTTTTATCACATTAAACTCCTTCATTCTGAACATTTTAAAGGCAAATAAAAATAAAAATAAGAAAACAATTCTCTCTGATGCTAAAAGAGAAAGACACTCCTCTCCCTTTTCTTAAAGCACTTACTTTAGAAAATTTGTAATTGTGAGTTCTTTTTTTCTATCACTTTAAAATGTAGGTAAATCTTTTTAAAAGCTAAATAAACCTCTTGCCAGTTTTGCAACTAAGGACTGTCTTTCTGAAGGACCTGAGAGCAATTTTTTTCGAAATGTAATCACGCAGGGAGGTAGTGCCCTAATACAGTTTTAGTGGAGGATAGGAGCCTAAATTCAGCTGATACTTTGCTGCCAGTTGCAAACCAACCTCCAGTCTGAAAAATATGAGAAATGTTTCCTTTGCATGAAGGCAATTACAAAACAGGTGGCTACCTCAATTACCAGGTAAATAGAGGATGAACTATGTTTGACAAATGGTGCCGTCAAGTCCTCTTTTTGAGGACCAGTTATTGTTTATCTTGAGAAACTGTAGACAATCAGTGCTATATAAAAGGTAAGATTTTTTTCTTTCTTTGTAAACTCTTTAGTGGATTGCCTGTGAGATGCATCACATTCTGGTTTAATGCTTATTCAATAAAACTTTTTTTTTCTTTTTGAGACAGAGTCTCACTCTGTTGCCCAGACTGGAGTGAGTGGCACAATCAGGGCTCCCAAGGTCCTGGGATTGCAGGTGTGAGCCACTATGCTTGGTCAAAAGTGTTCTCTTCTACCTTTGTATGAAGGTGTTATGGGTTGGCAGGAGATTCTGTTTTACTTCCTTAACAAGATATCCCAGGGTCTTTACACAATCGCTGGGCTTACATGTCTCTTTTTGAAAAGTGCCATAACCCTATGAAAAGAGCAAGGGTTTCTCATGGCTCTGCCCCTTACTGGCTGTGTAAATTTGGGCATATTATATTAACTTCATGATCATCAGTTTCCTCATAAGTACTGCAGGGAGTAAGTATAAATACTTAATTTACAGTATCATTGTGAAGATAAGCAATGTTTTTGGAAATGCCTAGCATAATGGACTTAAAAATTAAAAAATTGAAATTGGGACCATAGCTTCCATAAGGTACACTCAAAACCTCATTTGCGTCCTGATATATGTTTTGAGCCAGGAATATGAGTAAAAGTTAAAGAAAGAGAAAAGAAAGATGAAACATGGCTTGGCAGTTAAAGACAGGTTTACTGTAGATGAAACCTGAGAGGGACTTCTGGCAGATTTCAGTCAGGAGCACTTTCTCTTACAGACTAAGAGTATATATTAGTTTTAGGGTGAGGGGGCTTATCACAAGCTTGGAATGTTTATGTGTACAGGAGAAGTTTATGGCAAGGTTGGAATCTCTCTGGGAGGAGGGGGGGTTATCTTGGGGCTGACATCTTTCCGGCAAGAGGGAGGTTATCTCAGGGTTGGCATCTTTCTGGCCAGAAGGGGTTATCTCAGGGCTAGCATGTGCCTGGTTGGGGAGGAGTTTGGAAAGTTTCTGGTCGGAGATGCTGTTTGTGGTTTATGGTCATGCTGACCTTAGCCATTAGCCTGGTACCCTTTGGATTTAGGAGGTTTTTTATTAAAGTGAACTTTAGAATGAGGGGCTTGTCCAAGATGGCAATGCTCCTGGTCTGTCAGTATGGAAAGGACACAGTCCCTGCTTCCAAGGAACGCACTCTGATAGTAATAGACAACCATAGACTTGCTCCCATAGCCATCATTCTCCAGGGGCTATAAGTTGAAGAATACTCTGACTTACAACCTCCATTCAGAGCAATAATTTCTGAGAGAAATTGGACATCCTCCATGCTCCTGAATCACTGTGTGCCTTCCTAAAAACACACTGCCGATGATTAAGACCAGACTCAGGCACCTCCCCTGGGTGGGACATCTGCCTTGCTGCAGAAGAAGTGCTGTTAGCTCTAGGGAGTACTCTAACCTGAGGAAAGACTCTTTAGGCTGTCAGGAGGATTGACAGGTGAATGGAGAATAGATATCTCTGAAACATGAAAAGGGCTGACAATTTAGGCTGAGGGTGGGGGATCAGTAGCAAGAGAGTATATGGACCATAAAATTCTTAATAATACACATGATCCTGCTTTCTTATCAACAATTCTGTTTTATCTCTAAGAGCCAAAATGAAGTTTGAGATTCAAAGAAGATAATTTAACATTTATTTAATTATAGTTTCATATATTAATATATTTTAGTATCAGGAACCAATATGAGACTTGATCTGTTTGTTCAGAAATTATTTCTAATCTCTGATCACTGTTCTTATCTAAACCATGCCTCTAGACACAGAGAGCAGAAGGATCATTACCACAGGCTGGGAAGGGTAGTGGGAGGCAGGTGGGAATGTTTAGCAGGTACAAAAAATAGAACAAATAAGACTTACTCTTTGATAGCACAAGAGGGTGACTATAGTACATTTTAAAATAAAGAATAAATGAATTGTTTGTAACTCAAAGGATAAATGCTTGAGGGGATGAACACCCCATTCTCATGATGTACTTATTTCATATTGCATTCCTGTATCAAAACATCTAATTACCCCATAATATATCCACTTACTAAAGTACTCACAAAAATTAAAAAAACTCAAGGCCAATAAAAAATTTTTAAAAAGCAAATTGAGGAAATATAAGGTGGAGCTGGGAAGAAAAGGATAGAGAAATAAAAGTAAGAAGAAAATTGTTGAGGATTGTCTGAATTGAAAAGCATAGTCTCTGTGAGTTTGTCAACAGCAACATTATTAGCATTTTGGGCGAGGTAATTTTGCGGGGGGAAGGGGCTTCTCTGGGTGCTGTAGGGTGTTTAACAGCATCCCTGGTCTCTGCCCACTAGATGACAGTAAGAGCCTCAATTGTGGGAAACATAAATGTCTCCAGACACTGTCAAATGTCCCTGGAGGCAAATAGCCCCAGGTTGAAAACCAATGGTATGTCTACATATTGAATGTTGAATTGATAGAGCTGGAAAAACTTGCAGAAGAGATATATATGTCTCCTGCAATATATATACATATATATATTTTATATATTTATATATGTATATATACACGCAGATATATGTATTCATATATACAAAGTGAGGATGTGAATATTTTTCTCCTATATATGTATTTTTATATGTAAAAATATATACAACTTTTTATACAGTTCATTCACAATGCAAAAACTTTTTCAGTCTGATCATGTCCCAGATTTTGCCTTAGTATATTTTATCTCTGACTTCTCAAAGACATATAAACTGTTTCTCTATTCTCTCTCTAAGCTACTGTGTTCCCATTATTCCCCCAAAAGATTCTTAAACCCTAATAATATGACGCCTCCATTATCCCCAACTCCTGCCCCCCACACAAGTACTCACGCACACATACCACAATGTGCAGAAGGTAGACTAAACCACAGGTAGGTGGAGATTTCCACTACAAAGGTGAGTGACAGCTCCCAAGAGCTGCTGCTGCTGAATCTGTCTCATGAAATTGCTCAGCCACAGGAACAAAATTAGTTCCAAATTCAAGATATGCTACCTACCAATATTTAAAGGAACTTGATATCAAGGTGTGTCCCTATAGCAAAACAAAAAGTTAAGAATCATGAAGGCGCTAATAGGAATCTTGCTGGGCCTCCTATGGATACAGATTCGCTGTGAGTTACGGACATCCCAGAGGAAACCTGGAGGAGTGTCACAACTGAATATGGAAAGGAGCAAGGGAGAAAAGGGAGAGATGGAGAAAGAGAAATAACACAACTCTCAACCGAGCTGTGACCTCTACCATAAGAGAGGAAACGACAGAGAAATTTCCTACACTTGGAAACAACTACAGTGATTTTGTGATGACTTTCGCCTGTGTTTACTTTTCTCTTTCTCAACAGAGGTAAAAGCACAAATCAAAGTGGAGCAGAGTCTTCAGGTCCTGATCCTCCAAAAGCAGAGAAGTTCATTCCTGGTGAGCAATTGTTCTATTTACATGATCTGTGTGCAGTGGTTTCAACAAAAGCCTGGAGGACTCTGCATGTCCTTATTTAACATTAATTTAGGAATGCAGCAAAAAGGAAGATAAAACCCACAGTCAAAGCTGAGGAACGTGATAGCCACCTATACATTGGAGATTCCTAGCCTGAGGAGTCAGGTCACCTGAAACCACAGCTGAAGGCCTAACCCAACCCTGAGACTGGCAGTAGGTCCTGATGTGATTAGCCTTGCATTCCCACTGCCCATATCTCCTTGCATGTCCTGATTCATGTGGAAAGCATTTCTAAATGAGTTGTAACTTGATACTATGGTGCAGGTGCATAAACGGTTCCCCTGGAGATTGCTGTGGGAATGGTGCTACTAGGCAGAATGTATTGATTAATCAACTCTTTCATATATTATCATATCTCTCTGCATAAGAGTGAGCAGAGTCCTCAATATTGAGTCCTCAATCCTCCATATCCAAGAGCAAGAAAGCACCAATCTCACCTGTACTTTCTTTCCCACATCTTTTTTATGGCTTACTTTAGCACAGACAGAATTCTAGGAAAAGCTCCATGATACTTTTTCTAACAAACTTAAATGGAGATAAAAAAGGAAGAGGAAAAATAAATGGCTTCTATTACCATGAAGAATGGTCAGAGCTTTCTGCATACTTGATCAGAGACTCAGCTACTTACCTCTATGCTGTGGAGACACAGTGCTTACTGGGCACCTGAAGCCTGAAATCAGACATTATCTGCCATCCTAAGACTCAACAATAAGGTAGAGATGGCTATGTGTCTTGCTGTAACATGGTTTTGAGAAGCATACACTTGATAAATCAAAGTGATTTCACTTCCAAAAAAGTTAAAGATTCTGATGAATACTTAGTCTAGTAGCTATCTCTGTCCTAAACATAACAATTCCTAACATCCTAATCCCTAAATCAGGGAATCAGTGAATCAGAAATTCTAGATAAAGGATCCCTTAAACTCAGTGATAAGGCTTTCTGTCAAAAAGGGTATTTGCACCCTGAATGCTATTTGTTATTTTATTATCTATGTATAAAGGAAAATCTTGACAAAGTCAAACCAAAATATGTCAAAAAAAGACCTGCTATGCTGCCTAATCCTTTATATTTTGTTCCAATTTCTTAAAGTATATTTAATTGTGCATTTTGCTCATATTCAATAGTATCTATTTATATCATTTTCTTATTTATGTTTTGAAAAGATTATTAGAAAACAGCTGATTTCCAGTCATGAATATGCTATATCATCTTCAGAAAGTGAGTCATTTTCTTTGTCCCTTATCTCAGAATCCTCATTTATAATGTGAAGATGATATTTCCCACACACCACTTAGTCACAAGTTTAATTCATTAATTATTCAACAAATAATTATCAAATATCTGTTAAGTGCTGTAGGGAACTGTGAATAAATAAAGAGTTCTATTCTTGTTGAATATATTTCTAGTGGGGAACACATTTTTGTTATCAATTCGTATAAAATAGCGAAGGACTTAATTGGGACAGTAAAAGGTCTTATAAAAACAAATAGATGTCTGTTAGAAAAAAAGCTTTCTGGAGTATGTGATGCCTCAGCTCAAAATCTGGCAGTTTAGTAGAAGTTAATCAGACTGAAGAACAAAAGCAGATGAGGGAAGGTATTCCAATTTGAGGAACAGCATACCTATATAGACAGGAAGCAAGGCAGATTATAGCAAATTTAAGACATAAAATATAATTTTCAAGTTATTAATTAATGTACCTAAGTGACTCTTATTTTATGGGATACTTAAACTAGGACCTTGAAATGAATTGTCTGTAAATCATAATATGGTAAGGTGAAGGAGATGGGGAACATAATTACTTAGCATATTTACATTCTAACAGAGCAAAGATAGGAATAACTGTACTAATAAAAAGAATCATGCAACCAATTGGTGATAAGAAAATGTTAGTTCTTTAGAGATCCTAATCTCTTCGGCCGGGCGCGGTGGCTCATGCCCGTAATCCCAGCACTTTGGGAGGCAGAGATAGGTAGATCACAAGGTCAAGAGATCGAGACCATCTTGGCAAACATGGTGAAACCCTGTCTCTACTAAAAATACAAAAATTAGCTGGGCGTGGTGGCGTGCACCTGTAGTCCCAGTTTCTTGAGAGGCTGAGGCAGGAGAATTGCTTGAACCCAGGAGGCGGAGGTTGCAGTGAGCCAAATTTGTGCCACTGCACTCCAGCCTGGCACCTGGCAACAGAGTGAGACTCTGTCTCAAAAAAAAAAAAAAAAGAGAGAGAGAGAGAGAGAGAGATCCTAATCTCTTTTAAGTGTGGAATGCATTTCTAAATAAGTTGTATAAAGTGTGATAAATATGATACATATACATGATACATTTTGGCTATTGAATAAATCTGACAATTGTCTTTAAAAGGGAGAAAATATGTAAGAAAGCATTGTCTTAAAGAAAAAAAGATTTTCTGATTTTTGCAGTATAGCTGATATTGGAGTTATCTTCTAGCTATAAACTACTACAAAACTGAAGAGACATATGATATTATTCTTTTTAAGGAGAGAAGACAGTGAAAGTTTGCAATTCTTGGGAGGCGGAAGGACTGCAAAGTGACTCCCACATTCACTCAGCATTTCTCCCTTGTGGGTATTTTCTAAGCCTCAGCACATGAACTTGGAGCCCTAGAAGAGAGTGGTAGCCTTACCAGGTAGAAAAAAACGGATCGAATTACGGCTATGAATATAACTGTGATTTGAAGAAAAGTGTACTAGAGAGAAGAGAATCTCATGTAAAAGGTTCTTAAAATCTGTGTAGGATATTTGTAGAGCTTACACATGAACTGCACATGCACAGGGAGAAAGTTTGGAAAGCCTCACAGAAAACAACTTCTGGGGATCTAAAAGCTCCAAGGAGATTTCAGGGGTTGCACTGTGCAGAAAGACACTGGCACTCTGGCCTAACCAGAGTGAAGAAACCTTGGGAAATACCTTGGGCTTTCAATCAACTCACTGGAGTAGGGATTACATGCAAAGAGTAAAGGCTATGTCCTAAGACAAAAATAATAATTGAAAAAAATACCCTTCCCTCACAGAGATTTAAGTAAGTTTCTTTTTTTTCTTTTATTTTTTATTGCATTTCAGGTTTTGGGGTACTTGTGCAGAATACGCAAGACATTTGCATAGGTACACACATGGCAGTGTGTTTTGCTGCCTTCCTCCCCTTCACCCACATTTGGCATTTCTCCCCAGGCTATCCCTCCCCAGCTCCCCCCTCCCGCTGTCCCTCCCCTCTTCCCCCCAAGTAGACCCAAGTGTTTGGTATTCCCTTCCCTGTGTCCATGTGTTCTCATTTTTCATCCCCCACCTATGAGTGAGAGTATGCGTTATTCCATTTTCTGTTCTTGTGTCAATTTGCTGAGAATGATGTTCTCCAAATTCATCCATGTCCCTACAAACGACACGAACTCATCATTTTTGATTGCTGCACAATATTCCATGGTGTATATGTGCCACATTTTCCCAATCCAGTCTATCATCGATGGGCATTTGGGTTGATTCCAGGTCTTTGCTAATGTAAACAGTGCTGCAATGAACATTCGTGTGCATGTGTCCTTATAATAGAATGATTTATAGCCTTTGGAAATATACCCAGTAGTGGGATTGCTGGGTCAATTGGAATTTCTATTTCTAAGGCCTTGAGGAATCGCCACACTGTCTTCCACAATGGTTGAACTAGTTTGCACTCCCACCAACAGTGTAAAAGTGTTCTTATTTCTCCACATCCTCTCCAGCATCTGTTGTCTCCAGATTTTTTAATAATCGCCATTCTAACTGGCGTGAGATGGTATCTCAGTGTAGTTTTGATTTGCATCTCTCTAATGACCAGTGATGATGAGCATTTTTTCATATGTTTGTTGGCCTCATGTATGTCTTCTTTTGTAAAGTGTGTGTTTATATCCTTTGCCCATTTTTGAATGGGCTTGTTTGTTTTTTTCCTGTAAATCCATTTGAGTTCTTTGTAAATTCTGGATATCAGCCCTTTGTCAGATGGGTAAACTGCGAAAATTTTTTCCCATTCTGTTGGTTGCCGATTCACTCTACTGACTGTTTCTTTTGCAGTGCAGAAGCTGTGGAGTTTGATTAGGTCCCATTTGTCTATTTTGGCTTTTGTTGCCAATGCTTTTGGTGTTTTGTTCATGAAGTCCTTGCCTGCGCCTATGTCCTGAATGGTTTTGCCTAGATTTTCTTCTAGGGTTTTTATGCTGCCAGGTCTTCTGTTTAAGTCTTTAATCCATCTGGGGTTAATTTTAGTGTAAGGTGTCAGGAAAGGGTCCAGTTTCTGCTTTCTGCACATGGCTAGCCAGTTTTCCCAACACCATTGATTAAACAGGGAATCCTTTCCCCATTGCTTGTTTTTGTCAGGTTTATCAAAGATTGTATGGATGTAGATATGTTGTGTTGCCTCCGATGCCTCTGTTTTGTTCCATTGGTCTATATCTCTGTTTTGGTACCAGTACCATGCTGTTTTGATTACTGTAGGCTTGTAGTATAGTTTGAAATCCGGTAGTGTGATGCCCCCCGCTGTGTTCTTTTTGCTTAGAATTGACTTGGCTATGCGGGCTCTCTTTTGGTTCCATATGAAGTTCATGGTGGTTTTTTCCAGTTCTGTGAAGAAAGTCAATGGAGCTTGATGGGGATAGCATTGATTCTGTAAATTATTTTGGGCAGTATAGCCATTTTCACGATATTGATTCTTCCTCACCATGAACATGGAATGTTTCTCCATCTGTTTGTGTCCTCTCTTATTTCGTTGAGCAGTGTTTTGTAGTTTTCCTTGAAGAGGTCCCTTACGTTCCTTGTGAGTTGTATTGCTAGGTATTTTATTCTCTTTGTAGCAATTGTGAATGGCAGTTCGTTCTTGATTTGGCTCTCTTTAAGTCTGTTATTGGTGTATAGGAATGCTTGTGATTTTTGCACATTAATTTTTATATCCTGAGACTTTGCTGAAGTTGCTTATCAGTTTCAGGAGTTTTTGGGCTGAGGCGATGGGGTCTTCTAGGTATACTATCATGTCATCTGCAAATAGTGACAATTTGGCTTCCACCTTTCCTATTTGAATACCCTTTATTTCTTTTTCTTGCCTGATTGCTCTGGCTAGAACTTCCAGTACTATATTGAATAGGAGTGGTGAAAGAGGGCATCCTTGTCTAGTGCCAGATTTCAAAGGGAATGCTTCCAGTTTTTGCCCATTCAGTATGATATTGGCTGTTGGTTTGTCGTAAATAGCTTTTATTACTTGGAGATACATTCCACCGATACCGAGTTTATTGAGAGTTTTTAGCATAAAGAGCTGTTGAATTTTGTCAAATGCCTTCTCTGCATCAATTGAGATAATCATGTGGCTTTTGTTTTTGCTTTTGTTTATGTGGTGAATTACGTTTACAGACTTGCATATGTTGAACCAGCCTTGCATCCCCAGGATGAATCCTACTTGATCATGATGGATAAGTTTTTTGATGTGCTGTTGCAATCGGCTTGCCAATATTTTATTGAAGATTTTTGCATCTATGTTCATCATGGATATTGGCCTGAAGTTTTCTTTTCTTGTTGGGTCTCTGCCGGGTTTTGGTAACAGGATGATGTTGGTCTCATAAAATGATTTGGGAAGGATTCCCTCTTTTTGGATTATTTGGAAGAATTTCAGAAAAAATGGTACCAGCTCCTCTTTGTGTGTCTGGTAGAATTCGGCTGTGAACCCATCTGGACCTGGACTTTTTTTGTGTGGTAGGCTCTTAATTGCTGCCTCGACTTCAGACCTTGTTATTGGTCTATTAATAGTTTCAGCTTCCTCCTGGTTTAGGCTTGGGAGGACACAGGTGTCCAGGAATTTATCCATTTCTTCCAGGTTTACTAGTTTATGTGCATAGAGTTGTTTGTAATATTCTCTGATTATATTTTGAATTTCTGTGGAATCTGTGGTGATTTCCCCTTTACCGTTTTTTATTGCATCTATTTGGTTGTTCTCTCTTTCTTTCTTTTATATCATTCTGGCTAGTGGTCTGTCTATTTGGTTGATCTTTTCAAAAAACCAGCTCTTGGATTTATTGATTTTTTGAAAGGTTTTTCATGTCTCTATCTCCTTCAGTTCAGCTCTGATCTTAGTTATTTCTTGTCTTCTCCTAGGTTTTGAGTTCTTTTGATCTTGCTCCTCTAGCTCTTTCAATTTTGAGGATAGGGTGTCAATTTTGGATTTCTCCACTCTTCTCATATGGGCACTTATTGCTATATATTTTCCTCTAGAGACTGCTTTAAATGTGTCCCAGAGATTCTGGTATGTTGTGTCTTCGTTCTCATTGGTTTCGAAGAACTTCTGTATTTCTTCCTTCATTTTATTGTTTATCCAGTCAACATTCAAGAGCCAGTTGTTCAGTTTCCATGAAGCTGTGTGATTCTGGGTTAGTTTCTGAATTCTAAATTCTGACTTGATTGCACTATGGACTGAGAGACTGTTTTTTATGATTTCCGTTGTTTCGCATTTGGTGAGGAGTGTTTTACTTCCAATTATGTGGTCAATTTTAGAGTAGGTGTGATGTGGTGCTGAGAAGAATGTGTATTCTGTGGATTTGGGGTGGAGAGTTCTGTAAATGTCTATCAGGTTTGCTTGCTCCAGGTCTGAGTTCAATCCCTGGATATCCTTGTTGATTTTCTGTCTGGTTGATCTGTCTAATATTGACAGTGGAGTGTTAAAGTCTCCCGCTATTATTGTGTGGGAGTCTAAGCCCTTTTGTAAGTCATTAAGAACTTGCCTTATGTATCTGGGTGCTCCTGTATTGGGTCCATATATATTTAGGATCGTTAGCTCTTCTTGTTGCATCGATCCTTTTACTATTATGTATTGACCTTCTTTGTCTCTTTTGATCTTTGTTGCTTTAAAGTCTATTTTATCAGAGATGAGAATTGCAACTCCTGCTTTTTTTTGCTCTCCATTTGCTTGGTAAATCTTCCTCCATCCCTTTATTTTGAGCCTTTGTGTATCCTTGCATGTGAGATGGGTTTCCTGGATACAGCACACTGATGGGTTTTGATTTTTTATCCAATTTGCCAGTCTGTGTCTTTTGATTGGTGCATTTAGCCCATTTACATTTAGGGTTAATATTGTTATGTTTGATCTGATACTGCCATTTTGATGCTAGCTGGCTGTTTTGCCCATTACTTAATGTAGATTCTTCATTTTGTTGATGATCTTTAGCATTTAGTGTGTTTTTGGAATGGCTGGTACTGGTTGTTCCTTTCTGCGTGTAGTGCCTCTTTCAGGAGCTCTTGTAAAGCAGGCCTGGTGGTGACAAAATCTCTGAGTACTTGCTTGTTCGCAAAGGATTTTATTTTTCCTTCACTTACGAAGCTCAGTTTGGCTGGATATGTAATTCTAAGTTGAAAGTTCTTTTCTTTAAGGATGTTGAATATTGGCCCCCACTCTCTTCTGGCTTGTAGAGTTTCTGCCGAGAGATCTGTGAGTCTGATGGGCTTCCCTTTGTGGGTAACCCGACCTTTCTCTCTGGCTGCCCTTAGTATTTTCTCCTTCATTTCAACCGTGGTGAATCTGACGATTATGTGCCTTTGGGTTGCTCTTTCTGCAGAGTATCTTTGTGGTGTTATCTGTATTTCCTGGATATGAGTGTTGGCCTGCCTTGCTAGGTTGGGGAAATTTTTCTGGATAATATCCTGAAGAGTATTTTCCAGCTTGAACTCATTCTCTTTGTCACATTCTGGTACACCTATCAAACGTAGGTTAGGTCTCTTCACATAGTCCCATATTTCTTGGAGACTTTGTTCATTCCTTTTTGTGTTTTTTTCTCAAATCTTGGTTTCTCATTTTATTTCATTGAGTTGATCTTCGACTTCTGATATTTTTTCTTCTGCTTGGTCAATTTGGCTGTGGAAACTTGTGCATTCTTCACAAAGTTCTTGTGTTGTGTTTTTCAGCTCCTTCAATTCATTTATATTCCTCTCTAAGTTGTCCATTCTTGTTATCATTTCCTCAAATCTTTTTTTAAATCTTTTTTGATGGTTCTTAGTTTCTTTGCATTGATTTAGAACATGTTCTTTTAGCTCATAGAAGTTTCTCATTGCCTACCTTCTGAAGTCTGATTCCATCATTTCATCACAGTCATTCTCTGTCCAGCTTTGTTCCCTTGCTGGTGAGGCGTTTTAGTCCTTTGTAGGAGGTGAGGTGTTCTGGTTTCGGGTGTTTTCCTCCTTTTTTCGCTGGTTTTTTCCCATCTTTGTGGATCTATCCACCTGTCATCTGAGTAGTTGCTGACTTTTCGATTGGGTCTCTGAGTGGACACCCAGATTATTGATGATGAGGTATTTCTGTTACTTGGTTTTCCTTCTAGCAGTCTAGCCCCTCCACTGTACGACTGCTGAGGTCTACTCCAGGCCCTGATTGTCTGGGGTACACCTGATAGCAGCTGCAGAACAGTGAGGGATGCTACCAGTTTCTTCTGCTGCTATCTTTGTCCCAGAATGATGCCCGCCTAATGTCAGTCTGATCAGTCCTTTTTGAGGTGAGTCTGGATATACAGGGGTCAGGGAGCTGCTTGAGGAGACGGTCTGTACTTTGTAGGAGCTCAAGTTCTCAGCTGTGAGCTTTTTGTTCATTCAGGGCTGTTAGACTGCTACATTTATGCCTGCTGCAGCAGAACTCTTAAAACCCCTTTTTTTCCTCAGATGTTCTGTCTCAGGGAGGTGGGGCTTTCTTTATGAGTGTCTGTTGCACTATCCTGCCCAGCTAGGAGGCAGTCTAGTCACTATTTGCCTGCCGAGGCTCTGCTCTGCTGATGTGGGTCCGCCCTGTTGCTGTGGGCTCTGTCCTGCAGTGGCGGGCTCCGCCATGGGCTCCGCCCTCCTGCCATGGGCTCCACCCTGCAGTGGAGTCTCTCTGTTATGGCGGGTTACCTCAGCAACAGCAGGCTGCGTCAGCAATGGGAGTATACCTCAGTAGGGGCGGATTTCCTCAGTAATGGTGGATGCCCCACCTCCACCATGCTGCACTGTCCTGGGTTCAGCTGTGCCCGCAGTGCAACTCTCCACCTGGAGCATTTTGATTTGCCGTTTTGTTTGTCTCTGTGGGGGTGAAACCCACCGAGCCTGCTCGCTTGGCTCCCTGCCTCAGAGCGCCTTTCTTTTTTTCCTTTTTTTTTTTTTTTTAAGTTGTACGAATGGCTCTCTCCCAGGTGTTTCGGTCACACCCTGTTAGGGCACAGGGATCTGTGTGATTTCCCATGCAGTGAGCCACTGCACTGGCTCAAACGCCACTTCCCAGGAATCTCTTGGTCTGGCTCACTGTCCAAGTCCCATTTAATCAGATGAATATGCTAATCTGCCCTCCCAAATCTCAGATTGCCAGTTTAGCAGGGCACCCGGGCCAGTGTGTTTTGTGCAGATTGTTGCGGAGTGCCGCTGCGCTGAGGTGCCGGCCAAAGCAGCCGCAACAGCCAAAACGGCTGCGCTTGCTTCCCATGTCTTTCCTACACCTGGGAATTTCCCTGTTCTGTGGGCAACAAAGATCCGTCTGGAAATGCGGCTTTGACTCACCCTCTGAGCATTCACTGAGAGCTGCGATCCTGAGTTGTTCTTACCGTGCCATCTTGAATCCAAAACCCTTAAGTAAGTTTCAACAGTATCAGAGTGATCTCCTGGTGATTTAAGAAAATTAACATTTTTAGAGAAAAACAAAATAATCTACAGATTTTATATATTAATACCCATATTATATAGGGTACAAAAAATGTAATGAAGCAAGAACAAGGCCCAAAATCACAAGATAATATAATAAATAGAACCAGACCCACAAATGATTCCAATGTGGAGTTAACATATAAGAATTTTAAGATAACTATAATTAATGTTTTAAAAATTAAGGAAACATGAAAAAAGTAAATTGAAATTTTCAATAGGAAATTATTTCAATAACATATTTTAACAGAATATTACAACAATTACTTAGCATATGTTTAAAAATTACATGGACATTATAGAATGCAAAATACAATATCTGAAATTAAGAAGCCATTGAGTAGGTTTAATATCAAACTGGAAGAGGGACACAGGATGAGTGAATGTAAAGACAAATCAACATGAAATGAGTTTAAGTCAAATAAAGAAAAAAAATTTATAGTCTTTTGGATATATACCCAGTAATGGGATTGCTGGGTCAAATGGAATTTCTATTTCTAAGGCCTTGAGGAATTGCCACACCGTCTTCCACAATGGTTGAACTAATTTACACTCCCACCAACAGTGTAAAAAGTGTTCCTTTTTCTCCACATCCTCTCCAGCATCTGTTGTCTCCAGATTTTTTAATGATCGCCATTCTAACTGGCGTGAGATGGTATCTCAATGTGGTTTTGATTTGCATCTCTCTGATGATCAGTGACGATGAGCATTTTTTCATATGATTGTTGGCCTCAATCGTTCTACTATAAGGACACATGTACACGAATGTTCATTGCAGCACTGTTTACAATAGCAAAGACCTGGAATCAACCCAAATGCCCATTGATAATAGACTGGATTGGAAAAATGTGGCACATATACACCATGGAATATTATGCAGCAATCAGAAATGATGAGTTTGTGTCATTTGTAGGGACATGGATGAATCTGGAGAACATCATCCTCAGCAAACTGACACAAGAACAGAAAATGAAACACCGCATATTCTCACTCATAGGTGGGTGATGAAAAATGAGAACACATGGACACAGAAAGGGGAGTACTAAACACTGGGGTCTATTGGGGGGAAAAGGGGAGGGCCAGTGGGAGCGGGAGGTGGGGAGGGATAGCCTGGGGAGAAATGCCAAATGTGGGTGAAGGGGAGAAGAAAAGAAAGCACACTGCCATGTGTGTACCTACGCAACTGTCTTGCATGCTCTGCTCATGTACCCCAAAACCTATAATCCAATAAAAAATTAAAAAAAAAAAAAAAGAAAAAAATTTAAAAACAGATCCAAGCATACAAATGATGTGAGGTAATTAAAATGACCTAATATATGTGTAATTGGTGCCACAGAGAGGAGAGAGAAAATGAAACTAAAACAGTCTGAAGAAATAATCACTGGAAATTTCCAATTTGATATAAGTCTCCACTGATTCAAGGAACTCTGCAAATTCCAAACAGGGTAAGTTTAAAACACACACACACAGAACAAGAGAAAAGCATACTTCTACACATCAGAGTAAAACTGCTGAAAATAAAGAAAAAAGAGAAAAACCCTTAAAATCAGCTTTGCTTTTTTTTTTCCAAAGGGTCAATTGCATTTCCCTCAAGTTTTTCTGAAATCATGGATGAGTGAGCCTGGCAAATGCTCCAGCCCTCTTCAGGAGCCAGGAAACATATGTGGCCCAGTTGCAAATTTGGCGACAGCCTGTGGAGGCCTGAAGATCACTGTGCATTTGATCCACATAGGTAGATACCTGAGCAACTGGGCTGGGCAAAACTAACTTGACATTATGGCATATGCAAAAGAATGGCATGGACTCCTTATCCCAGTCAACCACAAGCAAAGAGTGGGGTTATTCTACTGGCTGAGATGATTCAAGCTGCCTTTTATGGAGAAATGGTTTGCTACAATATAGTGGGGTAAAGAAGAGTATGTTTGTGGAAACTCTTAATCCCACCATGAATGATAAAATTTTATGGAAAACTACAGCAACTCAGTATAGGCAGGACTGCTAAAGACATAGATCTTGAGGTCTTCATCCCACCGGACAAGGGAATATGCTTGCTGAGGGCAAAAAACAATAATGAATGAAAGCAAAAGAATGAAATTGTGCCTCTCAGCTACAACCTCATGACCAGTGACAGAAACAAGAGCTGAAGTACTTATGGGTACATCTTCCTTACTTTGATATCTGTGTGTGTTGGGGGGGTGGATTATAACCCATTCTTTTTCTTTCTTTTATTATTCTACTCTCCACAATAGTACATGTTTTTATTTACAGGTTATCAATGGAGAAGTATCACTCAACTAGAAAAAGAATAAACTTATATTTAAAGATGTATAAAGTGACACAAGGGTCCTTGCATTTTCTTTTGGAGAAAAGGTTAGCATGCTTTCAATCGTATGGAAGATAATTGCATCATATTAGGTAGAATAATCATTTTACTATTGTCTTATATGAAAGTTAAATATGATCAAATGAGGTATGGCATAATGGAAAGTTTATAAGGAGGTACACAATGGTGGTTTGTACTGGATTAGACAGAGAACCATTTGACCTAGCAATCCCATTACTGGGTATATATCCAAAGGATTATAAATCATTCTACTATAAGGACACATGCACATGAATCTTCATTGAAGCACTGTTTACAATAGCAAGGACCTGGAACCAAGCCAAATGCCCATCAATGATAGACTGCACAGGGAAAATGTGGCACATATACACCATGGAATACTAGGTAGCCATCAGAAACAATGAGTTCGTGTCCTTTGTAGGGACATGGATGAACCTGGAAACCATCATTCTCAGCAAACTGACACAAGAACAGAAAATCAAACACCGCATGTTCTCACTCATAGGCGGTGTTGAACAATGAGAACAAATGGACACAGGGAGGGGAGCATCACACACTGGGGTCTATCAGGAGGAAATAGGGGAGGGACAGTGGGGGGTGGGGAGTTGGGGAGAGATAGCATGGGGAGAAATGCCAAATATAGGTGATGGGGAGGAAGGCAGCAAATCACACCGCCATGTGTGTACCTATGCAACAATCTTGAATGTTCTTCACATGTACCCCAAAACCTAAAATGCAATTTAAAAGGTGAAAAATAAATAAATAAATAAACAGAAGCAAGTTTCCCAGAGTTTTCTTCTTTGTATGGTAGCAGGATAAAATTGGCCAAAGAGAAATGTGTGTGAGACATGGAAGGCAAAGTGAAACAGTAGCCACTGCTCTCTGAAGCAGTCATTTGTCATATGTGACAAATAGACACGGAAACAAACACCCGGCGGTTCCAGCTTGTCCTCGCTCTGTTACACTCCATTTCTACTAGACCTTCCTGTTGACCAGTCACCTTCAGATGTTCAGATGCCTGGCAATAGATGAATGGAGATGGTAACCACACAAAGGCAAAAGCTTCCTTAGACTTCTCCTTGAACTTTCCCTTCAAATCACACTTCAGCAGCTGCAAATGCTTGGTTTCTCAGATTGACTGGTTAGGGTTTCCTTCTCTGGACTTCCCACAGCCCATAAACATTCACTTCCCTGTCTCCTTTCACAATCACATAAAGCCAAATTCCTATAATTAAGCCCCTATCCCATACAACTCATGGTGACTTTCCAGCACTTGACTGTACCCTGATTGATGCACTAGACAAATATAAATTAATACAATGGAAAGTTTTTCTGTCTTTAAAAAATGTGTATCCAGATACCTATTGGGATAAAGAACAATCAGAAGTCTAGTCTTACCAGAAAAAGAGTAGACCTTAAAAGAATGCCTGTGGCAATGTGAATTGCAAGGGAAAGAAGAAAGGGAAAATGGGATGCGGTCCATGGTCTCATGCATTTCCATGGAACACTGGGTATAAAGAATCAAATTTATCACTATGTGAAGAGGTAGGAATTATTTTTAATTTAAAAAATTATGAAAAAGAAATTACTTATAACTTTATGAATAATTTAACATATGTCAATCTAATTCTGGGTTGTTACAGTACAGACATCAAAGGAATAACACCACTCCCATGTTTCAGAAACACCAGGTAGTATAACTGAGTAGACTTTATTAGGGAAGACAGACTTCTCTAAACACATCTGGTGACTCAGTTCAGTCTATCCAATGTCAATGTGGATATGCTATGGCAAGTATCTCCACCCACTTCCCCAACTAATTTCCTGTGCAGAACAGCTGTGTCACCCACTGATGCCGTTTTATGACAAGCCCCTTGCAGAATCAGATTCTGCAAGGGGCTTGTCATAAAAATGGAATAAGGCCAAGGTTTAGGCTCTTTAGAGTGGTTACTTCCCTGGGAATAGAAGTGTCAACGTGACTTTTATAATGTGCTTTGAGCAATGACAGCCACTCTTGGCATTAATGTGGAAGGTGTCTGATGGAGCACAGCACTTAATAAATTGATAGGTTTATCTTCTGCTCTCCCATAAGCTCAAAACACTTGGAATCTTTTTTCGCCTTCAGAATGCAACCTCCTGCTCTTGTGTGGCTGACCCATTATCAGTTCTTGTAATGTTCACCACTCTCAGTAGAAAAAAGTTCTACTTTATTCTAATTGTTCTACGATATGATCTAGAATCACTTTAATGACACAGTCTTCAGTGTGAGAACCTCTCCTGGGTCCAGCCTAGATAACCCAGGAGGAGCAGAATCACCTCAGGTCCAGGGGGCCTAGTGAACTGTAATACTCTCTCTCTTTCTCTCATATTCTCTCTCTCTCTCTCTCTCTCTCTCTCTCTCTCTCTCTCTCTCACACACACACACACACGTGACAAAGTGAATTCACCACAAATATAAAATTGTGAGCTACATTCAGCCTCAAAGCTTGCTGAAAACACTTGCACAAACACCGCTCCCAAATAAAACAGTTTTCTGTAGCAAGACAAAGAGTCACTCACGTCCAATGATTCAACATGGGGCTTGTGGTGCATCTGTGCATTGTGTATTTTGTACTTTTGTTGCCTAAGAGGTTGTGTGTGTATGTGTGTGTGAGAGAGAGAGAGAGAGACAGCAAAAGAGAGAGTATTACAGTCTGCTAGGCCCCATGGACCTGGAAAATCAGCCTTCTACATGATTCATGCATGGATTCTCATGTTTTGCATGTGACCACCCTTCCTAATATCAAGTCATAAATTTCCTACACATAGATACTGAAATGCAGCTATAATGAACTGAGTGCATTTGCTGAGATCTCCTGGCTATAATTTGTGTGCCTTTAAAATTGAAGATACCTTTGTCCGGAAACCCCTTTTCCTACACAGCCAACTCATCAATCTTCCTTTATCTCTTAAGGCCCCACTGAAGAGCACAACCTTTGTGAGGTCTTCCCTGACTCCACCCTGCTAACCTCCTCAGCAGAACTAATGGATCACCATCATGCTTTCCTCATAAAAACCGCCATGTCTCGTGCTATGTCATAAGTATGTGTTACACATTTGTCTTTCTCTTCAGTCTATCAGGTATTTATGAATGAAGATTTTTCCATAACCATATTTGAGATTCTAAGCCAAGCACAGTGCCAGATTGCATAAAAACTAAATTAATGTTGACTGATATATAAATACATAAATGAATCAGTGAAAATTTCTTCACTAGAAAGTACAAATCATACAGCTTTAAAGTATATAATATGCAACATGGACAATTTATCAGCTTCTCCTGAATCAGACAATTACTTTTAATAGAATATATATATTTATTTATAATATATATTTCCATGGAACACTGGGTATAAAGAATCAAATTTATCACTATGTGAAGAGGTAGGAATTATTTTTAATTTAAAAAATTATCATGAAAAAGAAATTACTTATAACTTTATGAATAATGTAACATATGTCAATCTAATTCTGGGTTGTTATAATAAAGACATAAAAGGAATAACACCACTCACATGTTTCAGAAATACCAGCTAGTATAACTGAGTAGTCTTTATTAGGGAAGACAGACTTCTCTAAACACATCTGGTGACTCAGTTCAGTCTATCCAATGTCAATGTGGATATGCTATGGCAAGTATCTCCACCCACTCCCCCAACTAATTTCCTGTGCAGAACAGCTGTGTCACCCACTGATGCCATTTTATGACAAGCCCCTTGCAGAATCAGAATCCACTGATTCTATATAAATAGAATATATATAGAAACAGAATACATATATTAATAGAATATATATGTGTGTATATATATGTGTATGTGTGTGTGTGAGTGTGTGTGTGTGTGTGTGTGTATGGAGTTTCATTCTTGTTGCCCAAGCTGGAGTGCAATGGCACGATCTCAGCTCACTGCAACCTCTGCCTCCCAGGTTCAAGCAATTCTCCTGCCTCAGCCTCCCAAGCAGCTGGGATTGCAGGCAGGTGCCAGCATGCCTGGCTAATTTCGTATTTTTAGTAGAGACAGGGTTTTGCCATGTTGGCCAGGCTGGTCTTGAACTCCTGACCTCAGGTGATCCATCCCCTTTGGCCCCTCAAAGTGCTGGGATTATAGGCATGAGTCATGGTGCCCAGCCAGACTTAATATATTAATGGACTTAATACACTTTTAATATAGGCATTTTAATTTTTCTGAATATTCATTTCATTATTTTTCAAGTGAAAATTCAAAATGTTTATTACCATAATAAAATATGCATCAAACATTATTTTATTATGTTATTTGTCTTTGCTAAAAATAATTTCAAAAAATGTTTTGGAATTGAATCTTAGCTGAAATCACTAGTTACCCTACTAATTCAGCATTAAAAGTACAATTTGATTCTTCTTCCTTCCTCCATCATAGTAAGCCATAGATAAATACACTACCTGTGGACCAAGAGTGAAGGTAAGCAGCTATGTTGCCTTTTTGGCATCTTCGAATAACTTTTATGAATATATATATTGTCTATCGACTTTACAGGATTACGTCACTGTTTTCCTCACTTTAAAATACAGAACACACTAAATGATCTCATTCAAGTTTCAAAAGATAAAATGTCAGTTCTAAAGGTGATCTAATACAGAAGATAAATTTTGTTGTGCTGATTTGTGTTTTTAAGAGAAGAACCCAGAATTTAAATTTAATTATTTTGTGCTATTTATTTAGAAAACATGAACACATTTGAAGACCATATTAGAATTGCATTACATTAAAGACTAAGCTACAAAACTTATCTGTGTTCTAAATTAATAATCATTGTATTAAATAAAATATACCCATGTGTGTCCCTAATAAGTATCAATCCTTATTAATGTTTTTAAACGAGATGTCTGCTTTAGTATGCCAGTTGACAAGGTGCCAATCATTTGACCTTATGTAATTCTCTAATTTCCAGGTATCATTTTCTACTATTGCTCTGTGTGTGTGTGTGTGTGCACGCACGCTCGTGTTCTTGAAAAATTTTTTCTTCTCTTTCCATGTCTTATTTTTTAACTTTTTACAGAGAAGTCGTATAAAATCATCTTTAGGAAATACAGAAACACATTTACAGAAACTTTCTACATTTGAACTAAAGGGGGCAGTGCTTCCTTTCGTAAAGACAAATAACTTTAGTTACAAACAGGGTTGTTCATATCTGAAATGAAGGTTCTGTGAAAGGACATGAATAAAGCACAGGAGGTTGAAGTCAGATTTGCAGCTTTCTGGGCAGGAGACAACAATCTCCATCTTCTGAGGAGGGATGGCCATGCTCCTAGGGGCATCATTGCTGATTCTGTGGCTTCTGACAGCCGGTGAGTTGTGCATGGGTGGTGTGAATGTAGCAGGAAAAGCTACAAGGAACACTAGAAGCCTGGGAGATAATCGGAGAAATTTTGTTTGTTTTCTGATCATGATGGTTTCCTGTCGGGACATTAAGAATAAAACTAAAAATCTGTTATCTCTTTCCAAACAGGGATAAATAGTCAACAGAAGAATGATGACCAGCAAGTTAAGCAAAATACACCATTCCTGAGTGTCCAGGAAGGAGAACTTTCTATTCTGAATTGTGACTATACTAACAACTTGTTTGATTATTTCCTATGGTACAAAAAATATCCTGCTGAAGGTCCTGCAATCCTGATATCTATACGTTCAGTTACGAATCAAAATAAAGATGGAAGATTCACAGTCTTCTTAAACAAAAGTGCCAATCACCTCTCTCTGCACATTGCGGCCTCCCAGCCTGGAGACTCTGCAGTGTACCTCTGTGCAGCAAGCGCACAGTGCTCTCCAGGCACCTGCAGCCCGTACTCAAACCTGCTTTGGGGTCTCAAACTGGGAGGCACACAGACTCGCCTTCATTTACACACGGCAGTATGAGAGATCATGCTTTGAAGTAGGTGAGGCAAGTTGAGCTTAAAGACTGACACATGACAAGCCTTACAGACAAGTTAAGAAAGTTGCCTTAGTTTTAGAGTGTCTAAAAGTCTAACCATTCTCCATTTTTTGTTTGTTTGTTTGTTTTGATATAGAGTCTTGCTCTGTCACCCAGGCTGGAGTGTAGTGGCACGATCTCCACTCACTGCAACCTCCGCCTCACGGTTTCAAGCAATTCTCTTTCTTCAGCCTCCCAAGTAGCAGGAACACGAGGCGCATGCTGCCACGCCTGGCTATTTTTTTTGTATTTTAGTACAGACGGGGCTTCATCGTGTGGGCCAGGATGGTAGCAAACTCCTGAGCTCAGGCAATCCGCCCGCCTCGGCCTCCCAAAGTGCTGGGATTACAGCCGTGATCCACCGTGTCCAGCTACCACTCTCCTTTTCTGCATTCAGAAAGAGGTTGCTGATTCAGCTAAAGATAAATCTCTGGTGATGCTTTGTGTCTGCTAGCTTCTGGAATGAGGGTGCCCTGTCTCCCTTGCATCCTAGAGGGCAAGACTGTGTGTTTGGAATGGGAAAACTAAGATCCTACTGCAGGTTCTTCCAGTGAATAAAGTTTCCTGAGATATTGTTTCTTCTAGGGTTTTTCAGCTTACAGGCATTTCTAAGCAAAGAATTGCATGTGCGAATATTAATCTGTGTATATATGCATATCTAAAAACATTTCTATATGCAGCATAACCATCTGTATCTATTTTAAGTTAAACATTAGTTCTTAGCAATGTCTCCAATGCTAAATCATTACTATGCAGATCACACTAGCCTTCTCCCCGTCTTGCTTATCCACAAATTCCCACCACAGTGGTATGCAGCCTGGCTCTCACTGTTAAGAAACAGTTATTCTGTAACACTTGTTAAAACATGGTGAGGCAGAATTTATTTAGGACCATCATGATAGGTATACAGACCACTGCAACAAGATTTTGCAGTGAGGGAAAAGAATTGGATTCAACTCCGAATACAGCATAGGCAAGTGGAAATTTCTATCCAAGGGGCAGATTGGGGGTCAGTGGATGAGAAATTACTAAGAAGAAACATTAGAAGCTAGGAATATTCTGGCTAGACCGACCAAGCAGGATCCTGGCTGAAGACAGGTCAGGGTGGTGAGACATCAATCACCTGGGGGATGGTAGAGGATGAGGAACACAGTTAGATATGGAGTGTAATCAGATATCAAGCGGAGGATGGTGGAGACAGCAGGGAATAGTGTGGTTCTTGCTAAACTGATTTGGAAGGATTCTTGTTAAAACTAGATTTTACAAGAAAGTGCACAGATGAGCTAAGGAGAAACTTCAAAAGCCTGACTAAAGTTTGGTCAAGCAAAGAATTTTTGCTACCCACTATTCATGTATGTCACTACCCACTACCCACTATTCATCACTACCCACTATTCACCAATACCCACTATTCAGGTACATCATAGTCCAATTCCATTAAACATGCATAGTGGTATCAGAATTGTTACCTTGTACCTCCATGAGAAACAATTTTATCACTTAAAATACACTGCTGTACAATGGTAATCATGTCTAGATTATGTTGAACTTCTATTATTCCACCTGTTTTGCATGTATTACATTAACTAATCCTCCTAATAATTATTTAAGACAACTGTTAGAATAATTCATATTTTAGTAGAGAAAACAGGCTGTGGGAGTTCAGGGATTTGCTCAGTATAACTAACTTTGTGAGAAAATAGAGTTCACGGTCACCTATGCCCCAAACCACCCTTCCTATAGGCCCTTCCTGCAGAAGCTATTAACAAGTCATGCTTTTGAAAAGATAGCAATTTTTTTTTTAATTCTTAGCATATATTTCTTCATCATTGACCTAGAGAAGAGTGTGATTATCACTTTCAGGGAATGAAAAAATGAAATTATGCCTTTATATGTATATCATATTTGTAGATAAATGATTAGAACTTGTTCCTCATAGACTGATTTTCTGAAGCTGAGATCTTTACAGTGAGAAGATACAGACATTTGGGATGCTTCCCAAGAAGCATGCAGAAGCCTCTGTAAATCTTATTACTTATGGCTTTATGTGAACAGTGACTTCAGGAACAGTGAGTTCAGGAATGCTGAAGCATTTCCGATCAGAATAGGGGTGATATATAGGTTGGCTTATCTTGGTTCATCTAGGTATCCTCATGGGGTTGGTGTAACTATAAGGTAAAGTCTATAGGTTGATCAATTCTCTCATATTTAATTCCATATTTCTGAACATGGATATAAAGCTAACTCAATGTGAATTAGATTTATTATCCTTCCATATCTGGGAGCACCAATAATACATGCAGTATTTTTTCCACTTTTTTATGGCTTACATTGGTTTAGGCAGGAAAGACTCCAAGATCCTTTTTATAATGCACGTAGCTGAGAATCAAAAGCAGGAAGGAATATTAAGCATCACTCTTCATACTTAGGGTGTTTTATGCACATCTCAGGCTCCCACTCTAGAGCCTCAACTACTCTGAGTGAATAGTCTGCTGTGGATACTCATTGCTCACAGGCATCCAGAGCCTGTTCCCAAATTCAAAGCTGTAGCCACAGATCCCAGCAAAATGCAGGCACGTGACAGTTGTTGCTGTCTTCTAGCAGGGTGTAGAGAAATGTAGCTTTGATGAATAATTTCATTTCAATTTCAAAAAATACAAAATTCAGGTGAATAATCAGTTCAGTTATGAGATATCATAACTGATATAGTTTAACAAAACTATTTCAAATACCCTAAGACAATAAATCAGCTTTTTAAATTTTCAGGTATATTTAACATGATCTATAAATTATTAAAACCCATTATAAAGTTCTGTTACAATGGACATTTTTCACTCTGACTGCTGTTACATTTACTCCATTTCATGTCTTGCATAATGGGGAGGGAATATGTTGATGCTGTCTCTAACCTTCTAAGGCAACAATAGAGTCATACCAGACACAGGAATACTACATCCAATCTCATCCCTGCATTTTTGTTCAAGCTCTTCAGGCTGCTTCAACTTTCACATTCATTCATTCCCACCATTATTCATTTATATTATTGTCTTATCTAGTATATTTGGGAAACAGCATTGGAAAAAGCTACTTTCTAGCATTGTTCTAGCCATAAGTGTGTTATGGCTTCTTGAGCAAGTGAATCAACTTCTTAACATTTTATATCAGGACATTCATCTGTAATGCAAGGACAATGATTTCCAGCTAACATCCGGTCTCAAGTTTTATTCATTTTATCAATTAGCAATTGTGCATTGGGTGTCTGCTGAGTTCTGCATAAATGTTACATGCTGGGAATAAAGAGCTATGGAAAAATATGTAGTATTTTCTTTCACTAAATTTGTAGTCTAGTTAGTTATGTAGGCAGCTAATCAGACAGAGTAAAGTGAAATCGGGCCAACCTTGGGAAAGCAAAGGGTGGTATGAAAGCATATGGAAAGCCCCACCCCCATCTCAGCCTTGGTGGTGAGTCAGGGACACCCTGGAATATGTCTTGCCAATGGTGAGACCTTAAGATTTAGTAGGAGTCAATCAAGTTGAAAGGCAGAGAAGGTGGTGAAAGTGATCTTAAAGCTGGAAACAGCATGTACAAGGCAACAGAGAACACAATGAATCTGAGTACTAAAAGCCAGAATTATGCTATGATCAAATTATATACGTCATAAAATGTTCTGACCACTACTGCAAAGTAGTTGTATCTTAATTCTCAGTTTTGTAAATGAGTAGCCATAATATTTGTGATGTTACCAAATATGTTTTCTATTTACTTGAGATTTCACTGCATAAGGTTATTCATTTGATACCAAATATGTGTCTTAGACTTGAAAAGAATAGATGCAAGTGGGAAGAATAAGGCATTGTTTCCACCTTCAGAGAGCATGTAATATTGCACAGTGTATTACAATATAGTATAATAAAAGCTATCATAGGAAGAGTAGAATATGACCACCTAACAGTGGCATTTAACTTGGAAACTTGAATGTATGGGAAAGCCGCTTATGGGAGGCAGTATCTAAGTTAAGATCTGTAAAACAGTTCACCAAAAATGGAGTCCGAAAAAGGGTATTACAGAAAAAGATAAATAGAAGGCACAAAGACATGAAGTCAATATTTAGTTTAAGAGAATAACATTAAACTACTTCAGAATGGCCAGAGCATACAACTCAAAATGTATATCAGTAAATATAAAACTAAAGCAATAGGCAGAAACCACTCTGTGAAAATAATTAAAAGTCATTATAAGGTGTTTGTACATTACATTATCTTGAAAACAATGATGAGCACTAAAAGAAATCTGCACAAGTAAATAGTATAATGAAATGTCACCATTTGAAAGAGTACTCTGAGTTCACATACTTATATATATGCATGTGGGGTGTGAGTGTGTGTGTGTGTGTGTGTATATACACACATATATAATAAATTTTCCCTCGATACTTTTTTTCTCTTAATTCTGGAGTAATTCTTTCTGTAACACAGAATATTGATAGGCCCTTGTTATAGCAAGAAAAAACCTATCTTGGATAAAAACATACTCAAGAAAAGCCACAATCCACATTTTAATCAACATTCCTCAGTCTGGCCACAGAGGAGAACTGTTTAAAACTATTCTAGACAGATGCATTTAGTTCTGTGCAGTTAAATTGTTGTGATGTGTCTCTGATTGGTTGCCCCCAAAGTTGCAATATCCTGGAAAAAACTGCAATAGGCTTCATTCTGAGTTCAAAGCAACTTCTGCTAAGGAAGCCCATTCAGAGGCTGACTGACACACTGGATATTCTGGGAGCCCAAGGATGGAGACTCTCCTGAAAGTGCTTTCAGGTACCTTGTTGTGGCAGTTCACCTGTGAGTACACAATTCAGTCTGGAAGAAGTTGTCATAAGACAGCACCTTAATGCCAATAGCTTTCTCTCTTGGGAAGGGCTCTTTTAAGAACTAGATCTAAGAAGCATGGAAAATGTACTGTAATTATGTGGTGATGCTTAATGTTTTAAATAAGGAGGGAAGGGAGAAAATCACCCTTCCTTTTATGAGACTGAGTGTCTCATGAGGATTTCCTATGTCCTTTTATTGTCTTTCTGATCACGAGTGAGAAGCCAACAACCAGTGCAGAATCCTCAAGCCATGATCCTCCAAGAAGGGAAAGATGCTTCAACTGCATCTTTCCTCATCAACTGCAATTCCTCAAAGGCTTTATATTCTATACACTGGTACAGGCAGAAGCATGGCCAAGCGCCCATCTTCCTGATGATGTTACTGAAAGGTGAACAACTGAAGACTCATGACAAAATAGCTGCCACATTTAATGAAAAAAAGCAGTAAAGTTCTCTGTATGTTATAGCCACCAAGCTCAGTTACTCAGAAACCTACTTCTGTGGCACAGAGACGCAGTGATACCCAGGCCTCCAAGAGCTGCACTCAAACCTGAAGCTGAGCCACAGATGCTCACCTAGCACAGGTGCTCACCACAGGAGTATGGGGAACTTACCAGAAGGCTCATCCATGATAAAAGAGAACCTAAAGGAAATTCAGTTGTTTCAACATATCACACAAAATGCAAGTCATGCCCTTAATATCATACCTAATTTGCCATTGTTTTCTTGATAGTTATTTAATTGCTTAGTAGGTAGTTATATAATAGATAACTTAGATTCAGAGAAAATTACATAGATTCAGTTTCAAAAACCAGAGTGAACTACTATTTGACTGAAGCTACACAAATAAACTACTTTTATATCTCTGCATTCCTATCTGAAAGTGAAAAGTAACCTCTCTTTCTTCTCCTAGGTACCCACAGCTTGTCAATAGAAAGATAGCAAAAATTAAAAATTAAAAAACAAACAACTTTCGTCTGGTTCTTTCTTGGACATGAGGATTGTATGAGGTAGGTATTTGGATTGTTAACCTTGTTACTTATCTGAAAAGTTTACTAGCAATATTTTTTCCAAGGTTTTAAATATCTGTTTTGGGGAAATAGCATTCAGAAGTACTGATTGATTCATATATTGATAAGAATTGAGTATGGCCAGGTGTGGTGGCTCACACCTATAATTCCACCACTTTGGAAGACCAAGGAGGGTGAATCACTTGAGGCCAGGAGTTCAAGACCAGCCTGGCCAACATGGCAAAACCCCAACTCTACTAAAAGTACAAAAATTAGCCAGGTGTGGTAACACACACCCATAATCGCAGATACTTGGGAGGCTGAGGCATGAGAATCACTTGAACCTGGGAGGTAGGGGTTGCAGTGAGCTGAGATCAGGCCATTACACTCCAGCCTGGGTGACAGAGTGAGACCCTGTCTCAAAAAAAAAGAGAAATGAAAAAAGAAAAAGAAATAATCACACACAGAATTCCTTCCACAAGATCAGTCTTCTACAATCATGGTAAAACTTGCTTAAATCTTTAGTCTTGTACTATCAGTCTACCCTAGAACAAAAATTTACTTTTCCAACTTTCTATATTCATTTAGGTTTTTTTTACTCAAAAAACCTTTAATTTAAAATATTGATTTGAAAAGATCTCTACACTGGGAAAAAATTACTTTCTTTTGAACAGAAACCACATTCCCATGCCCTCTTGGAAGCTTTTTTTATCAAAAACACAAACAACTTTATACACTTTGCATATAGAATTGTTTCTATTATAGCTGGTAGTTGTTTGGGGTTTTTTTGAGACAGAGTTTTTCTCTTGTCACCCAAGTTGGAGTGCAGTGGTGCAATCTCGGCTCACTGCAACCTCAGCCTCCTGAGTTCAAGTGATTCTCCTGCCTCAGCCTCCCGAGTAGCTGGGATTACAGGTGCATGCCACCACACCTGACTAACTTTCTGTATTTTTAGTAGAGATGGGGTTTTGCCATGTTTGGCAGGCTGGTCTCAAACTCCTGACCTTAGGTGATCCACTCGCCTCACCCTCCCAAAGTAATGGCATTATGGGCGTAAGCCACCATGCCCGGTCATAGCTAGTAGTTTTAATTACATGCATTAATTATAATGTTACTTTTTAGTAATGCTTAGTGAAAAATTGAGAAAGTAAGTCACTCTAATTAAGCACCAGATACAGAGTCCAAGACAAAGGACAATGCCTAGAGCTAAGGTTCATCGTATCCTAGTATCAAATCTAAAAACATAGATTATAGACAAGTGTCAAAAGTGGTCAGAAAAACACATTTTATGATCTTAAACCGTCTAGCAGAAATAATATCTGAATAGGCCAACAGACTCAGACAAAATATCTAAATTAAATTCTGAAGAGGTTTCTATTTTATTTCACCAATAATTTTTAAATTGGCTTTATTTGTTAAAGATTACTAAAGTCACATGAATTAAAAGGTGTTTGAGTAAGATTTCTATTTCTCTCATAAAATAAGTGTTTACTTTTTCTTTAAGCCAATTAATTAGAGCTCTTTCACATATTTTGGTAATGAAACATCACATACACGTAACACATATAAATATATAGGCACGCTGACACAGGGACAGAAGCAGATCTTATAGATCTATACTATTTTTCATTTACCAGTTTTAAATAGCTTTTTATTCACTGTTTTAATTACCTATTTTATTGCTCTAGGCAACTGTTAGCTAAGCAACCCTAAATTTCCATTTCTAAAATGATAACTCTCAGGTGAAACAAGATAGAGGATTTGCATCTCAAAATACAGAGAGAGACAGGGAATTTCAGCTTTTTAAATTTGGTTGTGTTAAAGGAAGAATAAAACCATGGATGCGAAGATAACACGAACTTATATAAATTTATCACAGGCTTTTATAAGGTGACCAATTTCATTTAGATAGGTGCTTTTAATTTAGTCTCTATTTTTTTATCTGGACCATTGAATTCAAAGCATAACTCACATGAAATCTTGGGTTCCCCAAAAGAGGTAAACACCATGGGGATCAGGACACACTTTGTTTTCGCAGTGCATTCGCTACAAATATATTCCCCCTGAGGCTGGTGGGTAATCCAATGCCAATCAGCCCACTGTGTGATCAGCCCATTCCCTAGCCATTATACACACCAAAGGCAAGTTTTTCACAATAAAAAATTTTTGCTTCTAGTAGCATCAGAAGCAAAAATTTCTGGTAATGCAATGCAAAGGAGAGCAGAGTTTTAGATCTGAGAGAGCCCTGTCCATTTTCAACTCTTGGGATTTGCTGAAAAAAAAAAAATAGCAGTTTCTCCTATAAGTGAGTCTGTGTCACCTTTTCTGTTTTTTCTTTAAAAATCCCAGGCTGTTAGAGGTCTGTTTTTTTCTTTCTTTCTTTATCTTCTTATGTAGCACTGAAGGTGGAAAGAGGAAGGAAAGGGCAATAGAATTAGAGAGACAGAGGAGTGCACGTGGGAGCACAGGTTTAAGAAGAAATTTAGTTGCCTAAGAAATTTTTACGGAGAGAAAGAGCAGAGGCCTTAAAGCAGTAAGTGAATACATGCATAGACTATAAGGACACATGCACACAAATGTTCATTGCAGCACTGTTTACAATAGCAAAGACCTGGAATCAACCCAAATGCCCATCGATGATAGACTGGACAGGGAAAATGTGGCACATATACACCATGGAATATTATGCAGCAATCAGAAATGATGAGTTCGTGTCATTTGTAGGGACATGGATGAATCTGGAGAACATCATTCTCAGCAAACTGACACAAGAACAGAAAATGAAATACCGCATGTTCTCACTCATAGGTGGGTGTTGAACAATGAGAACACATGGACACAGGGAGGGGAGTACTAAATACTGGGGTCTATTGGGGGGAAAAGGGGAGGGACAGCGGGGAGGGGAGCTGGGGAGAGATAGCATGGAGAGAAATGCCAGATATTGGTGAAGGAGAGGAAGGCAGCAAATCACACTGCCACGTGTGTACCTATGCAACTATTTTGCATGTTCTTCACATGTACCCCAAAACCTAAAGTGCAATTAAAAAAAAAAGAAAAAGAAATACTTTCAAATCTCTTATCAGATTTTAGCTGGGACAAACAGTTGGCATTTCTGACTTTTGAACTTCTTCACCAAAAGATATCCCCCCAAGTGCCTTAACCAAAGTTATTACATAACCATGGATGCACAAGCTGTGTCCAAAGAGGTGGCAAGCATTTTTTAACAAGATCCAGAATCACCCTAAAGATCACTCAGTGAAGGAAAGTTTCATTAGCAATAAACAGGGTATAACCCACATTTCTGTCAGGCCATAGTTTTAGGGTCTTACACTCTCAGCTGATCATCCACACACGAAGGCCCCAAAGCCTCAAGTGCCTCTGACAAATGATAAAAGATGGGAAACAAAAAGCTAAGGAAGTAGAAATGATCAATAATAAACTGATATCCAAAAGTCACACAAATATCAAACCAAGAGGGGCTGGATCCCTGACCAGGAATCAGACTCATGCTGTGGATGTAAAAGTGCAGAATTTTAACTATTAGGTCACAGGTGGAATGGCCTTTGTTTTTCCCTGACCAGGAAGCAAACCCAAGCCTCTGCAGGAATTTTACCTACCAGAACTGTTTTGGGTGAGATTTTTCACTCTTAATTTAGTCAGGAGAATTTTTAAGCCTGGCCATGACACTGTTACATGCCCTTTGTAAAATATGATCTCTTCATTAATTGTTTAGAATAAGAGATCTCTAAAATCTTTAAATTAATTGCACTAAAAGAAAGGATGGGAAAAGGGTCTTGTGTAAAGGCAGCATCCCAGGTAGTCAAATTTTTGACCTTTCTTACCCAGCCAGGGTTTTTAAAGGTGGAAATTGACTTTCTCCAGCTGCAGAGTTTCAGTCAGTATTAGAGGGGACCAGGAGTCGGTAAAATCTAACAGACTGAGGGACTGTATTAAGGAAAAAACCTTAGAGCCCTTTAAAGAAATACAACTTGTCCCTGCCCCTGTGTTCCCCATTGTACCACTTCCTTTCCTAATCTGAGACAGCTGCATTGCTTACCGCCAATAATTCTAGGTGGAGCTTTACACAAAACTGAATAAACTGGGCCTCAGGCTCTGACCAGGCAGTTTTTTCCTGGAAATAGAGGTGCCAACATGACTCTTGTGAGCATATTATGGGTGCTCATGGCCTCTGCCTTCCTTGGTAAGGACAGAAGCTGATAGTGAGACTGAGGACAGTCTAGGACTGGGATAAGACAGTGGGAGGGAAGAGGGAATGAACAACTGTTCACATGTGACAAACACTCAGCTGCAACAAGAAGGAAGAGGAAAGGAACCAGATTCTGAATCCTGCCTTGACTGAAGATTTAACTCCTGCACGAAAAGTTCTTAGAAGCTCTTTTACAGGTCAGCTTAGAGGACCCATCTTGTTATTTCCTCTCATCTACAGGATCCAGCATGTCACAGAAGGTCATTCAATCCCAACCAGCAATATCTATGCAGGAGGGTGAGACCATGAAACTGGATTGCTTATACAAAACCAATATTGTATATTATATATCGTATTGGTACAAAAGGCCTCCCAGTGGGGAGATCATTTCCCTCATTCATCAGCAAACAGATGCGGAAACCAATGTGACAAACGGTCAATATTCTGTGAGCTTACATAAAGCAACTAAAACTATTCAGCTCATCATATCGCCGTCGCAGCCAGAAGACTCGGCAACGTATTTCTGTTGTCTCAGAGCCCACTGTGAAGAAAATGTTAGAAAAGCCTTACAAAAAGGTCAGAATTCAACATGAGGCAATTGCCTATTCCCACATTCTCAGGAAAAACTCACAAACTTTACCCAGGCATTTGTTAGCAGCTGGTGGTTGGGGGCATAAGATAAGAACTAGAAAGGAAGTCATGAGTTCATTCCAGGAAGCACACCCTCGCAGCTGGCTTAGAAACCACACAAGTAAAAGCCATACTCCTCGGATAACATCACATCTCTATTTCTTCCCATGGAGTATGCTGTTTAAAAAAGCAACATGGAATTTTTAGGCCATAATTGATTGTCCAGGACTTTGTATCTGCTCAACCAAATCTCTTGAGGAGGATAGTATGGAAGACACTAGGAGAAAAAGAAACATGCATACAAAATAAATATTTTTATGGCAGGATCCCTAAACACTGGCCAGAGAGATGCAATCTTGGTGAAATTATAGACTGGTGTACTTTGGACCAGTAGAACAGCAGCCTATTCTGGACCAGATGCATTTTTGTATCTCTTTGGTTATATTTCACTCTAATCCTTGCCAACTCCAGTCTCGCTTACCATGCGCTTTGATTCTCATGTTCCCTGCAGCTGGGTCTGCTAATTGGGTCCTCCCTATTGTCACATGCCTCACACAATATTTGGTTAACCAAACAGAGAAAGGAGATATGTGAGGAGATGCTGCTACAGACACTAGGATCTGTAGTTAATCTTGTAGCCACCTAACTAGTTCATGGAAGTTCCAGAAACAAGACTTCAGCTTCTAAATCCCATATTTCTTTATTCAGTCTCCAAACCCAGTTTTTTTGGTCAAGCACAGAAGACTAGTCTTCTGACTCTAATGAGTCATTTTTCTTTCCTACATATTTTCCTTAAAATCCCTCCTATGAATCCTCTGCTGAGGATGCTAAGTGAACCCTGTTTCATGTGGCTGCAGGCCTGACACAGTGCCTAAGCCTTAACCTTCCTCTTCTCTTAATTCTGTGCTCTCAACTAAGGTTTTGACAACCTGCCAGAACCAAAACTGGAATACACAAAGTATCTGCTCTTTCTTGGTTGTTACCTATTTTAGAGCAAACTGAACACATTCCTCAAAATTTTATCTATCTGAATTCAAAATAAGATTACGATACTTGGATTGTTACTCTCATTGGTTCAATCACTTGTTCATTCAGAAAAAGAGAATATGTCCTATGCAAAGCTCTTCAGTTGCTTCTAATTGTTTCAAGAGAAACACCCAAGTTCTCTTGTATGGATTAAAAAAGGCTTCTCCCCATAATTTATCCCCAAGGTAGATTAAAAATATGGAGACTGTTTTGTAGATATTCATAATATCCATAATCTGATCTTCGAAGTCCATGAAGGACCCAGAGAAAACCCATCCGAACCAAAGTAAATTTTAATTATCTAATTCCTCAGCCTTGCTATGTTCCTTGGGATTTCTCCTTATTGAATCCAAATTTACTACCATGACTCACAATTTAGCTGAAGCCACAGAATCAATAACTCAGGCACTTGCCAATTCTTCCATCAACAGAGGCCCAATAAAGACTCTAATTTCTGTGAGACTTTTAACAATTAAATATAAAATTGGCTCAACATTTTTAAAGAAAAAACGCTTAGCCTTCCTTTAAAAGAAAATGGAAGGGAAAATGATGCCCTCCTTCTCACACTGACTAGGAAGAGGTATTTCAATTATGATCTGTGATTTACAATGATAATATGATTTGCAATACTTCTTATTGCTCAGAGAGAATACTGACAAAGGTCTTGCATTTCCGATACCAATATTTCCATTTTAGATGCGATGGAATATGGCTAGAGTTCCAATTCCTGCTAGTAAAGAGTGTCAGGCCGGGCGCGGTGGCTCAAGCCTCTAATCCCAGCACTTTGGGAGGCCGAGGTGGGTGGATCACGAGGTCAAGAGATCAAGACCATCCTGGTCAACATGGTGAAACCCCGTCTCTACTAAAAATACAAAAAATTAGCTGGGCACGGTGGCGCGGGTCTGTAATCCCAGCTACTCAGGAGGCTGAGGCAGGAGAATTGCCTGAACCCAGGAGGCGGAGGTTGAGGTGAGCCGAGATCGTGCCATTGCACTCCAGCCTGGGTAACAAGAGAGAAACTTCAGCTCAAAAAAAAAAAGAGTGTCACTTCTACCTCAATAAGTAAAGCTGGATAAATGAAAAAATTATAACTTTGCTTTAACCCATCAGAGACCTGAGATCATGGGGCAAACAAGTAGGCTGGACTCCAATGAGGAAAAATCTCCTCCAAGGGAAGACAGGCAGCTATGGACTTGCACAACCGCAGCAGAGCATAGAAAAAGAAATGCTGCCTGCCATACAAGCAAGAAAATGAAACTGGGTAAAAGACTGAGTGAGAGCTATCATCAGAATATAGAACTGCTGGGAGTTGCAGGCACGGAAGGAGTTTACATTTACTTGTAGGGCCATTTCATAGAAGTTGGAAGAACTAATCAGGGGCAGAGTGGGACAGAGAGAGAGCCCCAGCAAAAGTGTAGGTTTACAAGACATGATCAGCAGCCACTGCAGAGAAGCACAAATCCCAGCATTCTTGCTCAAATCAGCCTCTTGCATGGAGGAAAAGCTTTCAGCTGTTGGGGATGGGACTCAAGAGCTGACAGCACATTCTTCGCTGTAATGGATCTTAACCCACCCCCCGCCTCCCCCCGCAACCCCTCCACCCGCCCTGCTGCCTCCCCAGAGCACAGATTAAGATCCACTACAGCAAAGAAGAGTTAAGTGAAAAAACCTTTGGGTAACAGACAGGAAACCATTCTGAGCTGAAGACCCTATAAGAATACCATTCTAATTTTGCTACCTGTAAGAAAGAAGCAGAAAACTCTCTCACACAAGACCCGTAGAGAAACTTGACAGTGTTTGTCTGCCACAGGGAGATAAGGTATAAACGCTGAGAAAACCCTAAATCCAAGATCCAAGCACATGGGGCCAGTCTAAGATTGAAGCTGGACCAAGACAACAGAGAAATCCACCTATCCACACAGTGAACTTAGTAAGCACTAAATAACAAGCAATCGCAATCCATTACTGCTAGAGGGAGGAGTGAGGGCTGAGGAAGATAAAGAGAGATCTTCTCTGTGCTGCAGGTTCAGAGACAGCCAGAAGTTGAGGTGGAGTACTCTGAAAAATAGAGACTCATAAATCAACAGTAATTCAAGAAGCCAGTTTTTAAGTGGCCCACAAAGCAGTAAGATGGTTTTGGGAAGACTTTTGTATTTAAGGGTGTCTTACAGACCTTCTATTTTCAGATCCTTTTACTTCCTACATTCTATTCCTGGAGATAACATGGTTGGATACCACTATCAGAGCCATATTAGTCTGAGTGAACCACCATTGTGACTTGCATTATATTATGTTCTCTCAATTATTTATCTCCATGGAGTTTTACCTTAAAAGATGTTCATTCACATACTTTTATTCACTAGGTGTAATTCTGAGGAGGCTGATAAAAAGGCATGTTTCTTACTGGTCTTTTGCTTAATATATTTTGTAGGTTCTGATGCAGTCACAGAATAATATAATCAACTAAGCTTTGATTTGTTTATCAGATCTATCTGGGTTCATACGCTGCCTCTTTGTGTTCTTTAACTTCTTTGAGTCTTTGAGGATTAATGAAAGAATTGATATAAAATTAAAAGCCCAGTGGCTGGCATGTGGTAGGAACTAAGAAGCCACTAATGACAGCTCTTGAAATATGTCATAACCTTTCATTGCCGCATTACAACATTGAGTTTATAACAGGGAAAAAATTAAATATTATTACACAGACTCCAAGAGACTCTGGACTGGGACTCGAGTGCATAACATTTCTTTTCCTTTGAGATGGAGTCTCACACTGTTGCCTGGGCCGGAGTGCAATCACACGATCTCAGCTCACTGCAACCTCCGCCTCTGGGGTTCAGGCAATTTTCCTGCCTCAGCCTCCTTAGTAGCTGGGGTTACAGGTGCACAGCGCCGCACCTGGCTATTTTTTTGTGTTTTTAGTAGAGTTGGGGTTTCACGATGTTGATCAGACTAGTCTTGAACTCCTGACCTTGTGATATGCCTGCCTAGGCCTCCCCAAGTGTTGGGATTGCAGGTGTGTCCCACCACGCCCATCTGTGCATAACATTTTTACTTGTAACATACATTGCTGAAATCTGGACATCCCAAACTTCCTGCATCTGCTTAGGCTTTTCAATCATGGAAGACCACGGCACACAGACAGGAAAAATATCCAGATGCCTAACTTGGAAAACAAACTAAATGAGACCATCTTGGGAAGTGGCGTATAGCTCTTTGAGGGGCAGCTTTACATTTACGCTGTCTTCTGATATGTTGAATAAGGGTAGTTTAAATGAGACATCTGCTTTAGTATGTGGCATATTGATATAGGTGAGCTCTTACACTGTGAAAGTATATTGGAAAGGATATGACAAAGAATATGCTGCTAAATCCTTGAAACTCGTTAACACTTAAAAGTGGTTGGCTTCCGTAATAAATTTCAGGCATCTAAGGAGCTGATTTCCTCAAAAGTATAATGTATAGCCATCTGATTCTGGAGGCATGAACATCCTCATTCTTTGACATTAAAGGAGAAACTAGGCGATTAGGGGGAGATGCATGGGCTTAATTCTAGTCAGTAAATAGTTCAGGCAGAAACACTGACATTAATCTGGGACTCTTTATATTGAAAAACAAAGCCAGGAAATAGGTGTAAATATTTTTGCCAAAACAATGCTGGCGTTATGATTTTTTTTTTTTTTTTTTTTTTTTTTTGAGACTGGATCTCACTCTGTTACCCAGCCTGGGTGACAGAGTGAGATCCAGTCTCAAAAAAAAAAAAAAGCGCTTCTACTTCAGAAAGTACTTATTAAAATCTCTTTGGGACAAAATTAAGCACGCTACTCTAAATACTTCAATAAATAATAATTTTTCCAATGCCTTTCTAAGTCAATTGTTTCTGGCGTTACTAGATATTTGGTCAATTCTGAACAAATTTACCTAACTTACATCCTGAGATGCTCTACTTTTTCTTTCCATTAGCCATCAATTATCCCCCAATGTTTTTGTAAATAAATCTATTGATATATCAAGAAGCTGGATGAGGAACTCTATTATAAGTCTGCATGCCAATTCGTCCAATTACTCAATAGAGGGAAGCCTTCCAATTGACCTTCACTGTGTGAGTGCTTTTGAGCTTCTTTTATTTGAGCATTGTGAGTATTATAAGACTGCTTTAGCCCTTCTACTCCATTCTCATTTCCTTTTCATCCAGTTAAACTTATTCAGAGCCTAAAATAGAAAATTCAACACAGGCAGCCCTAAATCTCCAAAGATTTGTAACTAATGGTAGAACAAGGAAGCAACATTTTTTTTTCCTCCCGAGACAGAGTCTCTCACTGTTGCCCAGGCTGGAGTACAATAGTGCAATCTCGGCTCACTACACCCTCTGCCTCCCAAGTTCAAGTGATTCTCCTGCCTCAGACTCCTGAGTAGCTGGGACTACAGGCACCGGCCACCATGCCTGGCTAATTTCTTGTATTTTTTAGTAGAGACAGGGTTTCACTATGTTGGCCAGGCTGCTCTTGAACTCCTGACCTCATGATCCACCTGCCTCAGTCACCCAAAGTGCTGGGATTACAGGTGTGAGCCACTGCACCCAGCTGGAAGCAACAATCTTTATAATGTTTCTTAGAAACACCATCTGGGCTGGGCATGGTGGCTCATGCCTGTAATCCTAGCACTTTAAGAGGCTGAGGTGGGTGGATCACCTGAGGTCAAGAGTTCGAAACCAGCTTGGTCAATATGGCAAAACCCGGCTTCTGCTAAAAAGAAAATATAAAAATTAGCCAGGTGCAGTGGTACATGCCTGTAATCCCAGCTACTTGGGAGTTTGAGGCAGGAGAATGACTTGGACCCAGGAGGTGGAAGTTGCAGTGAGCCGAGATCATGCTACTTCACTCCAGGCTGGGCAACAGAGCAAAACTCCATCTCAAAACAAAAAAAGAAAAAGAAAAAAAAATACCATCTGTAAGACAAGGTAAACCAGAAACAGAATAATCCAATGTTGGCCAACATAGCCAAATTCTCTAAGCCATGAGCTCTACCTCTGTCCAATTGATTGGTGTCTACCTGCTAGAGTTCAGTGATAAAAATGAAATTGAAGGCTATACATTATTTATTTAATTTGGCTATGAGTTTATCTTTCCTGCTGGATCCAAAATGTCTAATAAAATGAGAGATACAGTCAGTCTAGACTCTGGAACCCAGAAGAATCCCCAAAATCCAAATGAGTAACTAATAGTCTCTCTGAAGACTCTGCACTGTTGCTTCTTAAAACATAAACATTAAATTAGAAATCTGCATCTCTAATAAAATATTTGTTTTTCTCTCCCAGATTTTCTTGAGAGTGAGTCTGGAGTGACCATTTTGTGGTAACAGACCATCATTTGTGGCTATGTAAGCACCAGTAAGCATATATGTGCTGTCAGTCACTTCCTCAAACCTTCCCATTCAGTATGTTTTAACTTAAGACTCAGAAGGACACATTTACAGTAAGAAATTTCTCAGTGAGTCTGAACTCAGCACCAACACTGCTTGTCTTAGAATAGAGACTTTATCTTACTAGGACATCAAAGAAGACTGTTACTACATGGCATGAATATCTGCTTGCTTCTTTTTTTTTTTAATTTTTTATTGGATTTTAGGTTTTGGGGTACATGAGCAGAGCATGCAAGACAGTTGCGTAGGTACACACATGGTAGTGTGCTTTGCTTTTCTTCTCCCCTTCACCCACATTTGGCATTTCTCCCCAGGCTATCCCTCCCCACCTCCCCCTCCCACTGGCCCTCCCCTTTTCCCCCCAATAGACCCCAGTGTTTAGTACTCCCCTTTCTGTGTCCATGTGTTCTCATTTTTCATCACCCACCTATGAGTGAGAATATGCAGTGTTTCATTTTCTGTTCTTGTGTCAGTTTGCTGAAGATGATGTTCTCCAGATTCATCCATGTCCCTACAAACGACACTAACTCATCATTTCTGATTGCTGCATAATATTCCATGGTGTATATGTGCCACATTTTTCCAATCCAGTCTATTATCAATGGGCATTTGGGTTGATTCCAGGTCTTTGCTATTGTAAACAGTGCTGCAATGAACATTCGTGTACATGTGTCCTTATAGTAGAACGATTTACAGACTTTTGGATATATACCCAGTAATGGGATTGCTGGGTCAAATGGAATTTCTATTTCTAAGGCCTTGAGGAATCGCCACACTGTCTTCCACAATGGTTGAACTAATTTACACTCCCACCAACAGTGTAAAAGTGTTCCTTTTTCTCCACATCCTCTCCAGCATCTGTTGTCTCCAGATTTTTTAATGATCGCCATTCTAACTGGCGTGAGATGGTATCTCAATGTGGTTTTGATTTGCATCTCTCTGATGACCAGTGATGATGAGCATTTTTTCATATGATTGTTGGCCTCATATATGTCTTCTTTCGTAAAGTGTCTGTTCATATCCTTTGCCCACTTTTGAATGGGCTTGTTTGTTTTTTTCCTGTAAATCCGTTTGAGTTCTTTGTAAATTCTGGATATCAGCCCTTTGTCAGATGGGTAAACTGCAAAACTTGTTTCCCAATCTGTTGGTTGCCGATCCACTCTAGTGACTGTTTCTTTTGCCGTGCAGAAGCTGTGGAGTTTCATTAGGTCCCATTTGTCTATTTTGGCTTTTGTTGCCAATGCTTTTGGTGTTTTGTTCATGAAGTCCTTGCCTACTCCTATGTCCTGGATAGTTTTGCCTAGATTTCCTTCTAGGGTTTTTATGGTGCCAGGTCTTATGTTTAAGTCTTTAATCCATCTGGAGTTAATTTTAGTGTAAGGTGTTAGGAAGGGGTCCAGTTTCTGCTTTCTGCACATGGCTAGCCAGTTTCCCCAACACCATTTGTTAAACAGGGAATCCTTTCCCCATTGCTTGTTTTTGTCAGGTTTATCAAAGATTGTATAGTTGTAGATATGTTGTGTTGCCTCCGGTGCCTCTGTTTTGTTCCATTGGTCTATATCTCTGTTTTGGTACCAGTACCATGCTGTTTTGATTACTGTAGCCTTGTAGTATAGTTTGAAATCTGGTAGTGTGATGCCCCCCGCTGTGTTCTTTTTGCTTAGAATTGACTTGGCTATGCGGGCTCTCTTTTGGTTCCATATGAAGTTCATGGTGGTTTTTTCCAGTTCTGTGAAGAAAGTCAATGGTAGCTTGATGGGGATAGCATTGATTCTGTAAATTACTTTGGGCAGTATAGCCATTTTCACGATATTAATTATTCCTAACCATGAACATGGAATGTTTCTCCATCTGTTTGTGTCCTCTCTGATTTCGTTGAGCAGTGGTTTGTAGTTCTCCTTGAAGAGGTCCCTTACATTCCTTGTGAGTTGTATTCCAAGGTATTTTATTCTTTTTGTAGCAATTGTGAATGGCAGTTCGTTCTTGATTTGGCTTTCTTTGTCTGTTATTGGTGTAGACGAATGCTTGTGATTTTTGCACATTGATTTTATATCCTGAGACTTTGCTGAAGTTGCTTATCAGTTTCAGGAGTTTTTGGGCTGAGGTGATGGGGTCTTCTAGGTATACTATCATGTCGTCTGCAAATAGAGACAATTTGGCTTCCTCCTTGCCTATTTGAATACCCTTTATTTCTTTTTCTTGCCTGATTGCTCTGGCTAGAACTTCCAGAACTATATTGAATAGGAGTGGTGAAAGAGGGCATCCTTGTCTAGTGCCAGATTTCAAAGGGAATGCTTCCAGTTTTTGCCCATTCAGTATGATATTGGCTGTTGGTTTGTCATAAATAGCTTTTATTACTTTGAGATACGTTCCATCGATACCGAGTTTATTGAGGGTTTTTAGCATAAAGCGCTGTTGAATTTTGTCGAATGCCTTCTCTGCATCAATTGAGATAATCATGTGGTTTTTGTTTTTGGTTCTGTTTATGTGGTGAATTACGTTGATAGACTTGCGTATGTTGAACCAGCCTTGCATCCCCGGGATGAATCCTACTTGATCATGGTGAATAAGTTTTTTGATTTGCTGTTGCATTCGGCTTGCCAGTATTTTATTGAAGATTTTTGCATGTATGTTCATCATGGATATTGGCCTGAAGTTTTCTTTTCTTGTTGGGTCTCTGCCGGGTTTTGGTATCATAATGATGTTGGTCTCGTAAAATGATTTGGGAAGGCTTCTTTATTTAAAAAAACTGCAAAAGGCATCAATGGATAACATCCTCTATGTTTTCATTTGAGTCTCGTAGTTTTCTGTTCTTACTTTGTACTGTCAGGCTTTTTTTTTTTTTCCTTATATCTACCTTCAACCCTATAAAGAACTACTGTAAAACAGAAACTTTAAATGCAAGGCCTATAACTTAATCACCAGAAATATAAACTTCATGACTTTCTGCTAATTTCCAGCTTGTGAAGTAACATGTTCTACGGGATAGGCAGACATGCCAGCTCTCCTTCTGAAGACAGATGTATGAGCATAGTGCATGTTGCCTTGGTAATTAGAGGTCTGCACACAAGAGGGCAGCACTTCGTTTTCACATGCAGAGAAATGGAATGTTCAACTCTGTGTTGGGCAGAGCATAGTTTATCTCCTACTGGTTTATAGCCAGGGTAAGAAAGACCAAGAACACACTGAGAATAGAACATGTTCTCCTTACCAGATAGTATAGATCATTGATGAATCTAACAGCAAAGAAGAATGGAAAAGCCCCTGGGAGCATTATTCAAATTTAGCTGGACTGTAAGTGCAGGGCTTCTGAAGGGGTCCATCACAAGTCTGGGGAAGAAGAGGGTCATCTTAGTTCTCCCTAAGTTTCTGGTAGATACTCTGCAAAGAAAGCATACATTCAGAAAATGACCTAGTAACCCACCGTCCTTGTTTCAGTGGTGATGAGTGGCCAAGAAAAGGATGTGGTACAGAGTTATTCAAATCTAAACGTCTAGGAGAGAGAAATTGCCGTTATCAATGACAGTTATACAGATGGGACTTTGAATTATTTCTCTTGGTACAAGAAGAACACAGGGAAGGCCCAGCCTCCTAATGGAGATTCGTTCAAATGTGAATAGAAAACAGGACAGAAGGCTCACAGTACTGTTGAATAAAAATGCTAAACATGTCTCCCTGCATATTACAGCCACTCTACCAGAAGACTCATTCCTGGACTTCTGTGTGGCAAGAACACAGAACTCTTCAGGCACCTGCAACCTGTACTCAAACCTGTAGCTTGGAGTCCAGTCCCATTTTTTGTCCTTGAAAAGGTTTTTGGTTAGAATGGTTTACCATAACGTGCTTGTTTTTAAACTGAAATAAATGAAGAAATCTAATAATTGTGATTACAAAATCATTAATTTTAAAGTAACTTATGATGAGCTAGTCTAATTTGTACTAACTCCAATGTATTCAAGAGAAGAAGTAGTGGTGTTTTAAATGGATACGCAAATAATAAAGATAACCTAATTGGAGTAGCTGAGGTTGTTTCAGGGAGACCTAAAACTCTTCTGGGTGGCAATCTGCTGGCCTTCAGGAAAAAAAAAAGATTCATTTTTGAAAAAATATATTTTAAAATCATCACCCACTCATTATTTAAATATTTTCATTCTATGTGTGTCTGCATATGCCTTAATTCATATCAGCTTAACATATAAGTGCACATTTATCATATAACATTAATGTCATTCTCCTCTGTACAATCCACCTTCATAGTGTGGGTATTCAGTCATAAAAGCTACAATTCAAATAACCACCAGAAGAATTCCTACAAAGATTTTTGTCTGGCAACTGTTCTACATTCAGATAATATTTACCAACTGCCTACTCTGTGCCAGACACTGTTCTTGGTGCTGAGCATTGAGCAGGATGAACAGAAAGGAATGACAACATGTAACTCTATTCTGCCTCTCTCCTCCAATGGATGTTTGTTCACAAGAAATTAACTGGGGAAATGTTTTGATAACAGTGTATATCCCAGAGATCAATGACACCCCCTAGTTTAGGATGTTCCCTAAATGCACCAATTCCTTCATACTTAATAGGTCTGTATGTACAGTAGCAACAGTGTGATCTTTCTGTTTTTTCCAATGTTCCTTTAAGAAAGGAAGATAATAGTTATTTTAGTCAACGTGTTAAAAATAGAGAAAAAAGACTGGGCGTGGTGGCTCAAGACTGTAATCCCAGCACTTTGGGAGGCCGAGGCGGGCGGATCACAAGGTCAAAAGATCAAGACCATCCTGGCCAACATGGTGAAACCCCATCTCTACTACAAATACAAAAATTAGCTGAACGTGGTGGTGCACACCTGTAGTCCCAGCTACTCGGGATGCTGAGGCAGGAGAATTGCTTGAACCCGGGAGGTGGAGGTTGCAGTGAGCCAAGATTGTGCCACTGTACTCCAGCCTGGTGCCTGGCAACAGAGTGAGACTCTGTCTCAAAAAAAAAAAAAATTAGAGAAAAAATCTTACCAACTCCCCTTTGAGGCAAAAAACAAACAAAATCTGTAGAGTTAAGAGTAGTGAGTCTGGGCATGGTGGCTCATGCCTGTAATCCTAGCAGTTTGGGAGGCAGGGGTGGGTAAATCACTTGAGGTCAGAAGTTCAAAACTAGCCTTGCCAACATGGTGAAACCCAGTCTCTACTAAAAGTATAAAAATTCACTGGGCATGGTGGTGCAGACCTATAATCCCAGCTACTTGGGATGCTAAGGCAGGAGAATCCCTTAAACTTGGGAGAGAGGTTGCAGTGAGCCGAGATCGTGCCAGTACACTCCAGCCTGGGAGACAAAGTAAGACTCCATTTCAAAAATATTAAAAAGTAGCGGAAATATTTTTCACATAGCTTATTCTTGGATTTTTGAATAGGTAATAAACATACATGGTATATACAAAAGTAACTTTTTTTCTTACCTCTATCCCCACTATCCCTAACAGCCTAGTATAACCACTGTTACATTGAAATTTTCTTTGAACATTATACATATATATGTTTATATAAAAATGATGTATGTGTATATGCTTGTGGGAATATATATATATATATAAAACATATGTATTAATGGTAGCATACCATTCATACTGTTCTGTTACCATGCTTTCTTACTTAAACTATATCATGGGGAACCATCACTGTGGGTACATGAAGACAGCTATCTTATTATTTTTAATCTAAATTTTTAAATACACACAAACTAGGAAGAAATGTATAATGAACTCCATAGTATCTGTCATTCAACTTTAACCATCAACTGGCTATCTCCTCTTTAAAGTTTTAAATTTTGCCATTGTGTGAATGTAACAGTTTTTGTTTATTTAATCTCTTGTTGATGGACACATATTGTGTTCAAATGATTAATTTTGTTTGTATTGTAGCATAGTTTATGTACAGTAAGGTACACATATCTTAAGTGTATAGTTCAATGAGTTTTGACAAATGTATCTGTCCATACAACCACCACTGAAACTACAGAACATTTCCCATAATCCTGAAAAATCTCTTATGCTTCCCCCCAGACAACACTTCCACTAAAGTAAGTATTGTTCTTATTTACATAAAACTGTAGGATAGTTTGCTTGTTCTATTTTGATAAATTGAGATATAATTCACATAGCATAAAATTCATGCTTTTGAAATACACCATTCAGTTATTTTCAATGTGGTCACAAATCTGTGCAACCATCACAACTAATTCCAAAACTAATCCCAAACTCATCACACTTCATACCTATTGTAAGTCACTCTCACTCCCTCCTCACCACATCAGCCCCTAACAGCCCCTTAATCTGCTTTCTGTCTCTGTAGCCTATCCTAGATATTTCATACAAATGGAATTGTACAATATGTGACCTATCATGTCACATCCTATCATGTCATATATTGTATGATTCACATATTCACGTATTGTACCGGCTTTTTCACTTAGCATAATGATTTCGAGGCTGAACATTTGTGTCCAAGTTTTTGTGTGGACATGCATTTTTAGTACTTTGGGTATATACATACAAATGAAATTGTGGGTCATATAGTAATTTTATGTTTAGCTTTCTGAGGAACTGTCAAACTATTTTTCAATGTGGTTTCACTATTTTACATTACTGTCATCAGTATAAGAGGATTTCAACTTTTTCACATTCTCATTTGTTATTGTCCATCTTTTTAATTATAGCCATCTTGGTAGCCATATAGTATCCCTCTGGGGTTTTGACTTGCATTTCCCTGATGACTAATAAGGTTAAGCATCTTTTCACGTGCTTACTGACCATTTGTGTACCCACTTTAGAAAACGTCTACTCAAAGGGCGTGGTGGCTCATGCCTGTAATTTCAGCACTTTGGGAGGCCGAAGAGGATGGATCACAAGGTCAAGAGATCGAGATCATCCTGGCCAACATGGTAAAATCCCGTCTCTACTAAAATAGCTGGGTGTGTCAGCGCGCACCTGTAGTCCCAGCTACTTCAGTAGGCTGAGGCAGGAGAATTGCTTGAACCCAGGAGGTGGAGGTTGCAGTGAGCCAAGATCGTATCACTGCACTCCAGCCTGGCGCCTGGTGATGAAGAGAGACTCTGTCTCAAAAAAAAAAGAAAAAAAGACAAAAATAATCTATTCAAATATTTGGGTTTTTTAATTTTTTATCCCACTTACTGGTATTCAATAAAAGTTGTGCATTTTATTTTTATTTATTTATTGAGACTAAGCCTCACTTGTGTCACTCACAATCTTGGCTCATTGCAACCTCCACCTCCCAGGTGCAAGTGATTCTCCTGCCTCAGCCTCCCAAGTAACCAGGACTACAGGCGCCCACCACTAACCTGGCTAATTTTTGCATTTTTAGTAGAGATGGAGTTTCACCACATTGGCCAGTCTTTTCTCAAACTCCCGACCTAGTGATTCACCACCTCAGCCTCCCAAAGTGCTGGGATTACAGACATGAGCCACCATGCCCAGCTAGGCTGTCTAATTGTGCTGTCTTCCTACTGTTGAGTAGTAAGAATTCTTTATATGTTCTGGATATCAGACTTTTATGAGACACGATTTGCAAATAGATGATCCCATTCTATAGATTATGTATTTTGCTTTCTTACTAGTATTTTCAAAGTAGAAGAGTTCTAAATTTTGACAAAGTCTAATTTATTTATTTTTTTCTTTAGTTGCTGGTGCTTTAGATGTCATATTTTTTAAAACATTGCCTAATCCAAGGTCACAAATAATTATATCTATGCTTTCTAAGAATTTCATAGTTACGGTTTGTACATTGAGGTCGTCGCTCCACTTCAAGTTAATTTTTGAAGGTGGTGAGAAGTAGGGATCCAAGTTCATTCATTTGCATGTGAATAAGACATTTGGAATCCATAACCAAAAGAAAGCTGAGTAGCTATACTAATATCAGTTAAAATTGACATTAAACCAGGAATTATTACTAGAAACACAGAGCAACACATCAAAATGATTAAGAGTACAATTTACCAAGAATAAATTCTATTTTTATATACACCTAATGGCATAGCTTCAAAATATATCAAACATAAATCAGTAGAGTTGATCAGTAGAATTAAATTGGTAGAATTTATTGATTAAAAGATCAATAAATAATTATACAACCATAGTGTCAGTCATTAACACACATCTTTCAGTAGAAACATATTTAAATCATGACCAACACAATTAATATTCTTTACCTTGCTTACATAGATTGAACACTTTACCTCAAAAGAACAGAATACACATGGAATATTTAGCAAAATTGACTGTAATCTGAATCATAAAGTAAGCCTTAATCAATTTCAAAGAACTTAAATCATTCAGAATAGTCATAGTCTCTGACCATATGAAATTAAGCAAAAATTCAATAACACAAAGATCATTCCTGTACTTGCTAGATATAAGGTTAATTTTTCAAATGTATTGTCACAGAAAAACGCTATGACAAAACAGGCTTAAGGTAGGGTAGATTTTTTTAGTCTCTGAATAGAGCAATGTAACATATTACTTGCAAATTTATTTTCTGTTTGGGGGAAGAAACATTGGTAGCAGTGGAGTGGGGTGTTGCTGAATAGATACCCAAAAATGTGAAATTGACCTTGGAACTGGGTAACAGGCAGAGGTTGAAACAGTTTGGAAGACTCAGAAGAAGACAGGAAAATGTGGGGAAGTTTGGAACTTCCTAGAGACTTGTTGAATGGCTTTGGCCAAAACGCTGATAATGATATAAACAAATACGATCCAGGCTGAGGTAGTCTCAGATGGAGATGATGAACTTCCTGGAGCTACAGCAAAGGTAACTCTTGTTATGTTTTATCAGCGACCGGTGGCATTTAGTCACTGCCCTAGAGATTTGTGGAACTTTGAACTTGAGAGAGATGATTTAGGATATCTGCAAGAAGAAATTTCTAAGCAGCAAAGCATTCAAGAGGTGACTCGGGTGCTGTGGGTGGTAACTGAATCATGCAGGTAAGTCTTTCCCATGCTGTTCTCACGATAGTGAATAAATCTCATGAGATCCAATGGTTTTAAAAAGAGGCATTCCCCTGCACAAGCTCTCTCATTTTTTGCCTGCCACTATTCATGTAAGACATGACTTGCTCTTCCTTATCTTCCACCAGGATTGTGAGGCTTCCCCAGCCATGAGAAACTGTAAGTCCAATTAAACCTCTTTCTTTGTAAATTGCCCAGTCTCTGGTATGTCTTTATCAGCAGGGTGAAAAAAGACAGATACACTTCATTTTGAATAATAATCTCCAATTCCATCCAGGTTGCTATGAATGCCATTATTTCATTCTTTTTATGGCTGAGTAGTATTCCACAGTATATATATGCACATGTAATATATATATTGTTTATATATATATAATTGTATAAATGTAATATATATTGTATATAATATATATATATTGTATAGATGTAACATATATACATTACATTTTCTTTATCCTGTCATTGATTGATGGGCATTAGGGGTGTTCCACATTTTTGCAATTGCAAATTGTGCTGCTATAAACATGCATGTGCAAGTATCTTTTTTGTACGACGGCTTTTTCTCTGGGTAAATATCTAGTAGTGAGATTGCTATATCAAATGGTAGATCTACTTTTAGTTCTTTAAGGAATCTTCACACTGTTTTTCATAGTGGTTGTACTAGATTACATTCCTATCAACAGCGTAAAAGTGTTCTCTTTTCACTGCATCCATGTCAATTGGGTTTTTATTATTATTTTATTATGGCCATTATTGTACGAGTGAAGTGGTATCACATTACAGTTTTGATTTGCATTTCCCTGATAAATAACAATGTTGAGCATTTCCACATGCTTGTTGGCCATTTGTACATCCTCTTTTGAGAAATGTCTATTCATGTCCTTAGCCCACTTTTTGATGGGATTGATTTTTTTTTTCTTGCTGATTTGAGTTCTTGAGTTAGATTCTGGATATTAGTCCTCTATCAGATGTATAGATTGTGAAGATTTTCTCCCATTCTGTGGGTTGTCTGTCAACTCTGATGATTATTTCTTTTGCTGTGTAGAAGCTTTTTAGTTTAATTAAGTCCTGTCTATATCTTCGTTTTTGTTGCATTTGCTTTTGGGTTCTTGGTCACAAAGTATCTGCCTAAGCCAGTGTCTAGAAGGGTTTTTCTGATGGTGTCTTCTAAAACTGTTAGGGTTTTAGGTCTTATATTTAAGTCCTTGATCCATCTTGAGTTGATTTTTGTATAAGATAAGAGATGAGAATCCAATTGCATTCTTCTATATGTGGCTTGCCAATTATCCTATTTGTTGAATAGGGTGTCCTTTCCCCATATTATGCTTTTGTTTTCTTTGTCAAAGATCAGTTAGCATTTTGCTTTATTTCTGGGTTTTCTATTCTATTCCATTGGTCTATGTGCCTATTTTTATACCAGTACCATGCTGTTTTGGTGACTGTGGTATTATAGCATAGCTTGAAATCCAGTAATATGATGCTTCCAGGATTGTTCCTTTTGCTTAGTCTTGCTTTGGCAATGTGGGCTCTTTTTTTTGGCTCCTTATAGATTTTACGAAATAATTCTAAAACCCCAAAGTGACTGAAAATAATTTGATCTTTCTTAGAGAATTACAGTAGGAAGCTCTTTGCTGAGACTTGCCACTAGAGGGAGGTAGCATATCCAAAATAAGCTCTCTTTAGACCTGAAACACAAACCCTGAAAGGATTGCTAACTGATTTGGTTCCCAGTTCTATGTAAAGGAGTTCACATATACAGTCACAAGAGGGAGCTGTTACAGCTGCAAATACAAGCTCTTTCCAGGGTGAGAGAGGTTGTCATTGAGTTGTACAAGGAATTTATGTTCATTCTTTTCATCACTTTGTACTTTATTATCTCTCCTTGAGTTTGTGCACAGCTTCAAAGACAAGGGTAAGCCCCTTCCCAAATGCAAAGCAGAAGTGACCCCGAATGGGAAAAACAGAGAGGTGATTAATATATAGCTCAATTTTAAATGGTGAAGTATTTGTTGCTATAATGGACTGGTAAGCTTAGTTATTGTAGTAGAGATAATGAGTAATTTTATTCCTTCCCATTTCTTTAATAAGCACTTTTGAGAATAACTAGAGAAACCCCTTCATGTGTACTTCTACCTCTCTTATCAAATGGCATCACTTCATTTCCCTCTCCAAGTCTCTTCCCATTCTCCCTTTTTCCTTAGTGTCTTCAATGTATGCAACTCTTAGGCATCATGAAGATCAGAAAACACGTTAAAGAGGAGCTCAAGTGTCATAGAAATCGGGACCATTCAAGCCATTGGCTCCTGTCTCAAAACCAGAGGCACCAGCAATGTTTATCCAGAAGACACTTAGAACATCATTCCAGGAGCCAGTGTGGGAGACCTGAGTACCAGGAAACTGGGCTTTAACCTGAGTTCTAACTTTATTCCTTCCTTTCACACTTAGCACAGCAATATTATACAACTATGATATTATTTGTGTTTATATATGTTGCAAGTAACTTCTTTCATTGTGTTATTTGCTTTTCAATTTTGCTTATGGTAATTTTTTTTTACCAGAAAGAAGTTTATAACTTTTGAAATTAAATTGTATACTACTGCTTCTAATACTTACTTACCCTAAAGATGTGGATAGAAATTCTCTTCTTTCTCTTACAGCACAGGGCTCACATAGACTTCTTGGAATAAAAAGTATTTCTTACCAGCTCAATGGATTGTCAAACCACCAGTTAATGGTAGGTTTTGTCTTTACCATAATAAGTGATGGGTAATCCCACTGTGAATCGTTTTACTCCTTTAGATGTAGCCTACTTGAGTTTCAACCTTGAAAATGATCTCAATGGAAACTTTCTGAATTAAAGCTAGATTTAGGGAAAATATTTTTCCTCCCTTTTTAAAGTCTTGGGGTTTTTAAATTAACAAATAATAATTGTATTTTATCTTCTTTTAAAATTTATGTTTAAACCTGGGGGTAGGCTAAACCTAACCAGGAAACTGCTCTATCTTTAACTGACAATTGATGGGGAACACTCAAATTGAAACTCGTCTGGTGTGGGATGTGCTATGGCTGCTGCTTTGTTTCCTGGGGCCTCCCCTGACCTAGTATCTGGCACAGATTCTGAATTCTGGGGCCTGGAACCTCAGTGTGCACTTGAACAATGAAGCTGGTGACAAGCATTACTGTACTCCTATCTTTGGGTAAGTGTTCTGGGCCTAAGAAAGAGTAGTTTTGTGGCTGATAATGAAGGAGAGTTATCTGCTGTCTCTACGTTTTCCACCATAATTTACCAATTGCTGGAAAGAATTTGTGTCTGTGTTTCTCGAGGGTGTCTGAGTGTCAGTGTGAGGGGCTGGTCATATCCACTACTCACACAAGATTCCCCGGGTCTCACAGTTTCTCAGGCTGTAAGGAGTTTTAGGTTCATTGAGCTCAAGGGTCATGGAAGATGGGAAATTTATTTTGGCCTTGTGGCTCTGGTAGCTCAGGAACCAATAAATACCAGTAATATTTCTCTTGTCCTGTGCAACATACATAAAAAAACTCAAGTATGGAACAGGGCAGGTAGGACAGTTCCGGAGTCAGGTGAGCCAAGAGTTGATGATCCAGAGCTGATTTGCTATTTTTCAACCCATAGGTATTACAGGTGATGCTAAGACCACACAGCCAAATTCAATGGAAAGTAATGAAGAAGAGCCTGTACACTTGCCTTGTAACCACTCCACAATCAGTGGAGCTGATTACATATACTGGTATCGACAGCTTCCCTCCACAGGTCCAGAGTATGTGATTCATGGTACAACAAGCAATGTGAACAACAGAATGGCCTCTCTGACAATCGCAGAAGACAAAAAGTCCAGTACCTTGATCCTGCACCGTGCTACCTTGAGAGATGCTGCTGTGTACTACTGCATCTTGAGAGACCACAGTGGAACAGATGGGGCTGCACCTGTGCAATATCTCCCTGATTGTGGAAGAGAAGACATCTAACAAGGCCACTGCACAAGAAGGAACAGAAGTTTAATAAAGGAATAAGAAAATGTAAAGAGAAAAGGGAAAAATGTAAAGAGGAGGTGGTAAGGAAATCAATAAGAGGATTAAAAGAATGAAGAAACTGAGAAAGAACAGTTGAGAATTACTGAAGAAAGGACTGAGAAGCTTGGTGAAGAGATGAAGAATTACAATTGGAATCCTGCAATCAAGAAGAAAGGAAATGAGAATTTTCCAGGGCACTTTCTTTTAATCAACTCTTGCTTTCCATGTAGATCTCACTATAAAAGATGAGAACAACCATTTGGTTGTCCCAAAGTGTTTCTTCATCTAGCCCCAGGGAAGTGCCTGGACTTTGAATATTATATCATATTGGTCCTTCCACTCTCTCAAAAATTGAAATGAATTTCAGAAATTGATTCAGTTTTCCTTGTTACTTATCCACAGCACACACCCTTGGGATATAGATGATTTCTGGAAGGGAGCAAGAAATAGAATATTGATTTCATTTTTTAAAATCTATGTTGAATATCTCTATTATTACACAAAAATACACAAATTTTTTTTCATTGTAAAAGATTCAAGCTATTAAGTACGTGGAGTAAAACCTTAAAGACTCAAACTGTGTGTTTCCATCTCCATCCCATTGTCTCTTCGCTTCCTACAATAACCCATTTGACAGTTTGGAGTATGTCCTGACGATCATACTCCTTTTCATTTACATGGATACTCATGTAAATATCTGCCCCATTTTCTTACACCAGTTGGATCATACCATGTGTATTTGTCTGAAACTTGATTTATTTTTATTTAAAAATAGTTTTTTGAAGGTGTGTTCATACCAAGATATATGTGTGTGTATGTGTATATGAACTGACCTTATTCTTTTCAATATCTACAAACATTCGCAGTATGGTTGTATAATAATTTTATTTACCTCACCTATATCATCTCTACATATTAAATATATATGACATATATAAACACACACACGTGTGTGTGTGTGTGTGTGTACATATTCCTTATAGAGTCCTAGAAGTGGAATTACTGCGTCAAAAGATATGCCTATTTTATATTTTTATAGATATTGAAAAACTGCATTCCAAAATGGTTTTAACCAATTTAACCTAAGATCAGGAACATGGCAAAAATATCTAGTCTCACCACTTCTATTCAACATTGTCCTAGAGAATCGAACCAATGCAATGAGACAGAAGGAAAAAGGAAACCAGCCTTTACCTATTACAGACTTGTAAATTTTTCTTTTTTGGAAGATGGAGAATGAGGGTTGGTATGCTATTTGAACCTTGCCCACAGATCTAATCTGGCATTTGTCTTTACTTTTGAAACTTCTGTTCAATTTGTTTTCAAAAAATTAGAAGCTTTTTTTGGAATAATTTCAAGTCATTCCACATAACTTCTTTTAATAATGTTATGAGTAAATAGTAATTAATATATTCACCCAGCAAATTAAATCCTTAATCTGTGCCAAATCCTATGTTGTACAATGAATAATATGAGCTTTGGGAACTTCCTTCAAACATGGGAAGAACAAGATACCATGGAAAACAAAATAAATATAATAATGGAGAAAACCACACAGAAATAATTCTACAAACCTCAAAGTGACCAAAAATAATTCTATCTTTCTTGGAGAACTGTGGTAGGAAGCTCTTCACTGAGCCTTGTCCCAAAGGGAGGTAGCACATTCAAAATAATCTGCCTTTAGACCTGAAACACAAAATCCTGAAAGACTGCTAACTGACTTGGTAAAGGAAATCATATTTAACTTTTTAAAAAGTAACTATCATTTTGCAAACAATAGAATTGTCTGCGTAGCAAATCCTGTAGAAAAAAAAACTACTGTAACCAATAAATGAGTTAGAGAAAACTGCAAGACACAAGCTCAATATACAAAATAGTGCTGCTTCCATACAGTAATAAACAGGCAAAATTGAAATTTATATATATGCATATATATTTATGCATTTATATATGTATGCATATATATGCACAAAAAACTTTAAGCAAAATGTTAGCAGACTGAATCTCACAATATGTAAAAAGGATAATACATAATGATTATGTGAGGCTCATCTCAAGAATGCAATTTATATATATAAATTTCAATTCTGGGCCAGGTGTGGTGGCTCATGCCTATAATCCCAGCACTTTAGGATGCAGAGAAAGTTGGGTAGATTGAGGCCAGGGGTTTAAGACCAGCATGACCAACATGACAAAACCCTGTCTCTACTAAAAATGGAAAATTAGCTGGGTGTGGTGGCGCACACCTGCAATCCCAGCTGCTCAAGAGGCTGAGACACAAGAATCACTGGAACCTGGGAGGCAGAGGTTGCAGTGAGCCAAGATTATACCACTGTACTGCAGCCTGGGCAGCAGAGTAAAACTGTCTCAAATAAATAAATAATAAATTTCAATTCTGGTGTCTGTGTGTGTGTGTGTGTGTGTGTGTGTGTGTGTGTGTGAATAAATTTGACAAAAGATGTGTAAGTCCTATACCATAAAAGATACACAAAATTTCTGATATAAATTTAAGATCTAAATAAATGGAGTTATTGTGTTTGTGGATTAGAAGACTCATATAAAGGTTCTCTCTAAATATATCTATAGATTCAATGTCATTCCAGTCAAAATCCCAACAGAAATTTTCACAGAAATTGACAAGTGAGGGCCAGGCACCGTGGCTCAAGCCTGTAATCCCAGCACTTTGGGAGGCTGAGGAGGGCGGATCACCTCAGGTCGGGAGTTCAAGACCAGCCTGACCAACATGGAGAAATGCCATCTCTACTAAAAATACAAAACTAACTGGGTGTAATGGTGCATGCCTGTAATCCCAGCTACTTGGGAGGCTGAGGCAGGAGAATCACTTGAACCCGGGAGGCGAAGGTTCTGGTGAGCTGAGATCATACCATTGCATTCCAGCCTGGGCAACAAGAGCAAAATTCCATCTCAGAAAAAAAGATGAAATTGACAAGTGGGTCTAAGATGTATATGAAAATGCCAAGAGACTGTAATAGCAAAAAACAAATTCTTTTTAAGGAACTTTCACTAATGATATTAATATTTTTATAGTTATAATAATCAAGAAACTATGATATTGATATAAAGATAGACAAATAGAATATTGGAACACAATAAAGGGTCCAATAACAGGCCAACACATATATGGTCAGCTGATTTTCAACAAAAATACCACAATCATTAGTTATGAATTGAATATTTGTGTTCTCCCATCACGTGAGGACACCATGAAAAGACTGCCGTCTGAACCAGGAAGCAGGCCCTCACCAGGCATGAGATTTGCCAGCACCTTGATCTTGGACTTCCCAGCCTCCAGAACTGTGAGAAATCAGTTTCCATTGTTTTAGCCACACAATCTATGGTATTTTGTTATGGCAGCTCAAGCTAACAAATACAATCTCAAAATACATAGCCTGAAAGAAACCAGATAACAGAAAGTACATACTGTATGATTCTGTTTACATAAAACTCCAGAAAATATATAGTAAGAGAAGGCTGACTTTAGGTAGCCTGGGGTTGAATAGGGGTTGGGATGATGTGCTGGAAAGGTATACAGAAAGGATTAACAAGGAGCACAAGGAATTGGGCCACAAGGGAACGTTGGGGAGTGGTGCATATGTTCTTTACTTGATTGTGATGATGATTTCACATTTGTATGACCATGTCAAAAATGATCAGATTGGACCTTGCAAACATATGTAATTTATTATATGCAAGCATACCCCAGAAAAGTAGTTTTTAAGAAGGGTCAAAACCAAACAGACAGAGATAAATGTTGAAAAATAATCACTCTGTACTATACAGAATATAATTTTTTACTTTCTGTTAATTATAGAGGGCAAACTTTCTCAAGCCTGCAAGGGTAACATATGTTATGAGATTATATTTTCTTTATCTCATAAGTATCATATTTTATTGCAATAAACTGATCTATGTCACATATAAATTAACTCCAGGAAACCTGTCCATTATTCAGCATTTCTCAGTCTGGCCAAAGAGTGGCAGTGTTTAAAAAAAAAGTATTTGAGTAAGTTTGTGCAGTGCTGAACAAATAGGAATCTAGATATGGCTTCTGATTGGTGCAATCTCCTGCACCAATGAGTAAAGTAACTTCTGCTGGGGAAGCCCATTCAGTAAAATTTGATTTAGCTGTGTTTTCTAGGTAGCTAAAGGATGGAGACTATTCTGCAAGTACTCCTAGGGATATTGGGGTTCCAAGCAGCCTGTAAGTATGTGGCTAGTCTGGGAGAGTTGTAAGACGATGACAGCATCCTGGTGGCAAGAACTGAGTCATCTTCTGTCCTGGGAAGGTCCTTTTGAGAGCCAGATACATGTTGGGAAAAAAAGGGCAATACTTTGTTTTGATGTGATGATTCTGCTGCCTAGAGGGTGTTGGGAGGGGGAGAGAAACATCCTCCCTACTATGAACATGAAAATCTTATGAGGGTCTTCTGCATTTTCTTTACATTGTCTTTTTGAACAGGGATCAGTAGCCAAGAACTGGAACAGAGTCCTCAGTCCTTGATCATCCAAGAGGGAGAGAATCTCACCATAAACTGCGGGTCATCAAAAACATTATATGCCTTACACTGGTACAAGCAAAAGTATGGTGAAGGTCTTATCTTCTTAATGATGCTACAGATAGGTGGGGAAGAGAAAAGTCATGAAAAAATAACCGCCAAGTTGGATGAGAAAAAGCAGCAAAGTTCCCTGCATATCACAGCCTCCCAGCCAAGCCACACAGGCATCTACCTCTGTGGAGCAGATACACAGTGATCTTCAGGCCTCTATCAGCTGTTTCCAAACCTGCAGTTGGGTCACAGATGCTCTCCTGACATGGGGCTCCTGAGATGTGGCTGGGACCTTTGCCAAGACAAAAAGACTGAGAACATTGCAATTGTCTTATTGAAAAAAGAAAAATGGGGAGGCGGGTAGGAATCATACAAAGGGGAACTATATCATTAATCCCAAATTTAATTTGACTTTATTGTCTGGTAGTTATGTCACTTTTTAGTAGGTAGAACATCCAACTGGAATGAGAATAGCATGAATTTCAGTGATTTATGCAAGAACTATGCATGAATATTGTGTCCCTGTTGTGCCAAGGAACTTCTTTCCCTTTGCTATTTATCCAACCTTGTAAATAAAAATAAATTTTACGTTGTTTGTTAAATTCTTTATCACATATTAACATCGCACCAAGAGTATGAAAGTATCCACACTGCAGAGTCATAGGCAATACTTTTTCTTTTTTTTTTTTTTTTTTTTCCAATCAGTTTGAGCTTATGAGGTAGCTCAGGTTAGCCTTGAACTGATTACCTCGCCTTCGCGAGCGCCATGAGCTCCGGCGGGAGCCACTTTGGACCCCAGGCAATACTTTTTCTAAGTTTGTAGTGTAGATATTAAAAAAATACAAATGTTTAGACAAATAGGAGATAGATAGATTATAGGTAGCTAGATTATTAGATAGATAGAAACATACATACATAGATACTTAGACAGTAGGTAGATTAGATAGCTGTGTGGGGGGGAAGAGAGTGCGCACACTAGAGAGAAGGAAATATATTAAGAAATATCTCATTCAGTCTCAGACTGGCCTCCACTTCTCTTCTCACTGTGCTTTTATTCATATTCTGTTCTCAGTATTTTTCTGGTCACTCCAAATTATCAGCTTAAAGAAATGTTCCCCAGTTGCCCCAGTATGAAATGGTCAAGATCTTAACCTTCATCATCCACTCCACATCAGAATAGTGCTGACCTAAAGTGGGTGTTTAAAAGTATTAAACTGAAACTGAATAACTGAAAAGATTATAGGTCAGGGAGAAGTAATTCACATATTTCTTAAAAACTGCTTCTTAAAAGCTCTATGATGTTGACCAATAATTTTAACTTTCCAAGTCTCTATTTCTCTTCTGTAAAGTTGATACAATCATATTATTTTATTCATATGGTTCTTATTAAGATGAAGTAAGGTTATAGATTACATCCATTAAGTACATGATATATTGTAAGCCCTCGATATTTGAAATACTATTTTTTCTATTAAACAATAATCACAAGTCAAAATTCTTGGGTGAAAGTAGGGTGGTTGATCAACATGATATGGCTCCAACCTAACTAGGAGGTTGTTCTATTCTTTAAATTTTAAAAAGAAAGGAGGAATATAATGGTCTCCCATCCTCAGAAATGGCCTAGTGACCTGGTTTCAAAAGAAATTGCATGCAAAATGGGTCATTTGTGTTGGCCAAAGTCAGGGAAGATTTTTAAAAATCAAATAGAGTTAGACTATTTTCTGTTTTAAATAAACGCTACCTATACCACCCCGGGGTGAAAAATTTGCTAAAATAACCAGGAAAGAGCGAAAAGAGAGAAGTCCACGAAAGAAAATATTTGGCAGCTTTTCTTAAAAAGGAAAACAAAAGCATCTAAGAGAAAATGTGCAGAATTTATTGACAATATATTTTATCTAAAGGAAACTCCACAGGTGGATGGAAAGGATGAGGGCCTGGATTATACTGCACCTACCACCTGTGTGGCTGTGCTCAAAGAACAGAAGCTCTTTGGACTGGTTTCTAAGTTTCAGAATAACGATGTTGTATTATCCATTAGTCTCACTGTATTTTATTAACTGAAACACCACATGTGAAACAGAAGACTCTAATGCAAATGTAAAGAGATTTGTTACTGAAACCTTAGGTCAAGCTTTGGATGTTCTCAAAAGGGCAATGGCAGGAATGAGAATGGAGAAGAATATTCTCAGTGAGTTGTAGGACTTAGAGAAAGCCTCAAGGGCTGCCATGTGTTTTATCATGTCCTGAGAAATAGGTTTACAAATATTAGCACCTTCTTACTGTGCTGGCTAATTCATTCTGATATCTCCAGCAGTTTGTGTAGGGTGGGCATGTAGGGGGGAAACAAAGGGTTTTCTACTCTCAACAACCACATGCCTCACCTGTTCTTGCTGCCTGCAAGCCATGGCCACATCCAATTGACTCTCTCTTCCCAAATAGCTTCAAGAGAAGCAAATCATATTCAACAGCTTTTGTGGCAGAGCTCATCCTGGAGACTTTTGTACAACTTGTTTTATCATATCGTCTTTGATAAAAGTTCCGAAGCCGGGGCTAGTTGTAGCAGAATTTGAACATAGGAGAATTCTGCCTTTAGTCTTTTGCAATTCCTGCACTGTTGCCTCCCACCTATTCTAGTGCTTCTGTTTTTAACCCAGCCCCTAGTGGTATCCTGTGACCTTTTAATACTCTGTTAACCTTCCCCAAGCCTGATATTTCTAGTCACTAAATTGCTTTCCAGGATCTTCTCCCACAAGATTGAGTCCATATGTATCTCTCTACTCAGTCTCTAAAATAAAGTGGCTTACAGCCTAACTTACATCTCAATATAATGTTCTAGGTTAGGCCTCCCTGGACTGTTTGTATTTGAAAAAAAGATGTTAGAGGAGATTCCAAGAAACTCTCCTCAAATGATATATTCTCAGTTATAGTGACAGTAGATAGAAAAGATATTTTTATCACAAAATACTGTTTCCCACACTTCTCAGCCATAGTAAACTGATTTTCAGAGAAGTTAAAACTTGTTCAAAGTCATACAATTAAGAAGTGGCAGAGACGTGGTATTTTTTTGTGATAGAATTCTTTCCTTTTCCCTGTCTGTTGAAGGGTCTGCATTTAGTCACTTCTTTAAATTATTTTCTGTTTCTTTCCCTTCTTCCTCACAAAGGGCACTAAAGGTCATGGTAATGTAGGATCATTTTAATCATGTAATGTCTTCCTAACATGAATGACTCTTGGCTTTTCCAGTTAGCAGGTAGTGGTCCATTATGCTGTGTTTATATTTTCTGCATATATGATGATATAAAGAAAGTAACCAAAGGACTGTTACTTACTTGCCCCATGACTCCTGTTACATAGCCTTTGAACCTCAGTTTCTCATAGAAAAATGAAGAAAATAGTATCTGCCATTCTAGTGCTTTTTACTGTATTAAATGTAAATGTATATTGTTCTTTAAATGTTATGATTCTGTCCACTTATTACAACAATTGTTATGTAAATGACATCTATCTGATAATAGACACAACATATTTTTCTATTAACTGCATATGCAGTAAAAATACAGTATAGAAAATATTAAAATAACCTATCTGTCTATTTTAGTATCAGTGCCATGCTGTTTGGATTACTATAGCCTTGCAGTATAGTTTGGAGTCAGGTTTTGTGACACCTCCAACTTTGTTCTTTTTGCTTAGGATTGCTTTGGCTATTTAGGCTTTTTGTCCCATATTAGTTTCAGAATTTTTTTTCAAATTCTGTAAAAATGATGCTTGCAATTTGATAGGAATTACATTGTATCTGTATATTGCTTTGGGTTGTAATTTTAATGATATTTATTCTTCCAATCCATGAGCATGAGCTATTTTTTGATTTGTTGTATCATCTATGATATCTTTCATCCATGCTTTGTAGTTCTCCTTGTAGACATCTTTCATCTCTTTTGTTAAATGTATTCCTAAGTATTTTATTATTTGTGTGTGTGGCTATCATAAATGAGATTGGGTTCTTGGTTTCTTTCTCAGCTTGGTTGTTAATGGTGTATATAAATGCATCTTACTAAAGTAATTTATCAAGTCTAGGCATCTTTCAGAAGACTCAGGGTTTTCGAGGTATAAGATCATGTCATCAGTGAACACATATTATTTTACTTCCTTTTTTAAATTTGGATGCCTTTTATTTTTTCTTTTGCCTGATTGCTCTGCCTAGGACATCTGGTACTATGTTGAATAGGAGTGGTGAGAGTGGGCATTCTCGTCTGGTTCCTGTTCTTAGGGGGAATGCTCTCAACTTTTCCCCATTGGCTATGATGTCATGGATGGCTTTTATTTGCAATAGATGTTTTTTATTATTTTGAGGTATGTTCCTTTGATGCCTAGTTTGTTGAGGGTTTCTATCATAAAAGAATGGTGGGTTTTTATTGAATGCTTTTTCCACATCTATTGAGATGATCACATGGTTTTTGTTTTTAACTCTGTTTACAAGATGAATCACATTTATTGATTTGTATATTTAGAACACAGACCAGTGGAACAGAATAGAGGACCCAGAAATAAAACCATATATGTACAACCAACTGATCTCTGACAAAGTCAACAAAAATAAACAATGAGGAAAGGACATCCAATTTAATAAACAGTGCTGGGAAAACTGGATAGCCATATACAGAAGAATGAAACTGGATGCATATCTCTCACCATATACAAAAATTAAGTCCAGACAAAATACATACTTTTTATTTTATAAAAGTATAAAATACACGCTTTTTATTTATTTGATGGAAGTATGAGATAAGGACATAAAAAATCCTGTCATTCAATAAAATTTGAAAAAAATGCAGTTTTTATTGAACGCTTTTTATTGAGGACCTGAAACTATAAAAATCCTAGAAGAAAAACCAGGAAAAACTCTTCTGGCCATTGGCCTAGGGAAAAATTTATGACCAAGATCTCAAAAGTGAATGCAATGGAAGCAAAAAATAGACAAGCAAGATTTAATTCAACTAAATAGCTTCTACACAGCAAAAGAAATAACCAACAGAATAAGCAACCTACAGGATGAGAGAACATGTTTTCAAACTGTCATCCAACAAAGGACTAGTATCCTGAATCTATTAAAAAAACAATAACTCAGACAACTCAACAAGAAAAAAATAACCCTATTAAAAAATTGGCAAGGGACATGAACAGACATTTCTCATAAGAAGGCATACAAACAACCAGCAAGCATATGAGAAAATGCTCAATATCACTAATCATCAGAGAAATGCAAATCAAAACCATAATAAGATACCATCTCACACCAGTCAGAATGGCTATTATTAAAAAGTCAAAACACAAACAGATGTTGGCAAGAATATGGAAAAAAAGAGAATGCTTATACTCTCTTGGTGAGAATGTAAATTAGTACAACATCTATGAAAAACAGTATGGAGACTACGCAAAGGACTACAAATAGAACTACCATTCGACCTAGCAACACCACTGCTACCCAAAGCACTACAAAGAGAACTAACACTCAACCCAGCAGCACCAGACTACCCAAGGGAAACAAAACTGTTATATCAAAAAGACACCTGCTCTTGTGTATTTATGAAAGCAGTATTTAAAAAAGCAAAGTCATGAAATCAACCTAAGTGTCTATCAATGTATGATCATATAAAGAAAATGTGGTATATTTATACCATGGAATACTATGCAACCATAAAAAGAATAAAACCATATCTTTTGCAGCAACATGGATGGAGCTGAAGGCCATTATCCTATGTGGAATCACTAAGAAACAGAAAATAAAATACCACATGGTCTCACTTATAACTGGGAGCTAAACAATGGGTAAACATGGGCCTACAGAGAGAAATAATAGGCAGTGGAGATTCCAAAGTGTGGAATGATGAGAGTTGAGAGCTACCGATTCAGTACAATGTTTGTCATTCAGGTGATGAGCACACTAGAATCCCAAACCTCACCTATTGGGCTCATGCAGTATATCCAAATAACATACCTGCACACGAATGCCCTGCATCTTAATAATAATAATAATAATAAATATTACAGTTATATGCTTATATAGCACACTTACAATGAATGGAGCTTACAGGACTGGAAGGTGGTCTGTGTAATTCAGTAAGTGAGTAGGGGTCAGTGAATGTAAAGGACAATATTATACACTACTGTAGACTTCATAAACACCATATACTTAGGCTACAGTAAATGTATTTAACAATAATTTTATCTTCTCAACAATAAATTAACCTTACTACTTTACTGTAGCTTTTTTTACTTTACAAATTTTTAATTTTTTAACTTTTCATCTCTTTTGTAATGGCTTGAAACACAAACACATTGTAGAGCTCTACAAAAAGATTTTCTTTTTAATATCCTTATTCTATAAACTTTTTTCTATTATTTAAACTTCTGTACTGAAAACTAAGACACAAACACACAAGCTAGCCTAGGCCTACACAGAGTCAGGATCATCAGTATCACTGTCTTCCACCTGCACAGCCTGTCCTACTGGAAGGTCTTCAGGGGCAATAACACACATCAGCTGTCATCTCCAGCTGTCATCTCCTATGGTAACAATGTCTTTTTCTGGAATACCTCCTGAAGGACCTGCCTGAGGCTATTTTACAGTTAATTTTTTTTATAAGTAGAAGGAATATACTCTAAAATAACTATTAAAAGTATAGAAGAGTAAATATACAAACAGGTATTACCATTTATTATTATCATCAAGTACTATGAACTGCACGTAATTGTATGTACTATACTTTTACATGACCAGCAGCATAGTAGGTTTGTTTACACCAAGGTCACCACAAACATGTGAGTAATGCATTTGTGCTATGATTTTTACAATGGCTATAATGTCATTAGGTGATAGCAATTTTTCAGCTCCATTATAGTCTTATGGGAACACTGTCATAAATTGTTGATGGAAACATCGTTATATGGTGCATGATTGTATAATAAAACCTGTTCCATTTGGATCATTGGTCAGAGACACCAATAGACACAATGTAATCAAGATGTGTAGACCCAATGTCAGCCTTCTAGACACAAATGAAACTACACCCAACTTAGCTCAAGAAACTTTCTAAAGCAAGAGTTTCTAGTTCCCCAATCTGTGGGAACAAGGAGAACCACAATAAGCATAGAAAAAAATCGTTATCTCTGAACTTGTCAGAAGAAAAATCCCATCAAGGAACATTTTTGAGAACCTGAATTCTAGGGAAGCCCATTGGAGGCCACAGCCACTCCAGAAATGGAGGCCACTGCTTCCTGACATGTGCTAAGGCCACATCTCCGCTCACTTTCTGTCAGTAGGTGTCACTTGAACAAATTTTCTCATGGTCCTGGCCAGGCACCTGGAGCGTGGGGGCATGTCTTGCTTTGCCTATGCCTCTGTCAAAATGCATATCATACAATGATGTTATGGATTGAATGTCTTAGGTGTTACAGAGTAGGTGTCATGGTGTGAATATTTGTGTATCCTCCAAAGCGCACTCCCCTCTCTGTCTCTCTCTCTCTCTCTCTCTCTCTCTCACACACACACACACACACACACACTCTCTCTCTCTCTCCAAGGAAAGGCATGTGATACCTTGATTTTAAACTTCCAGCCTCCAGACCTGTGAGATAATAAATATTTCTTGGTTAAGCCACCCAGTGAGTGGTATATTGTTATGGCAGCTCAAGTGGACTAATACAATATGTTATTCTGCTCCTGACCCTACTTACTGAGCTAGACCTTCCATGGTCCCCACGTCTCTCCCAGGGGACACTGTATGCAGCCTGGAGCTATGTCATTTTTCAGTACTCAAAAGTAGTGCCGTCCTACATTTACTTGTTGTTTGTTTTCTTGGAGTGCCTGGTAGGTATCTTCCTTCTCTTTGAACTGTAAATAGAAAAGATCCTTCTTTTCAAAGTAGAATTTTCTTTCTGAACAAGCTCAACAGAATAATTTCCTACCATTGATCTTCTGGCATGACAATTTGAATCAAAAAATCATTTGAATAATTGTGTTAGAATACACAGCAACTGTATTTCTTAGGTTAGCATAGTTTGCAAACAAAAGACATATGTTTTCCTAATAACCTTGGTTTTTTTTTTAATTCCCTACAAATCACTGCCAAAGAAAGTGAGGCTGTATTCTTGAAGGCCTAGGATATACAGTCCCCTGTATGTATATAAAATTTGTTTGAAATCTCATGTATTATATTTAAAATTCATGTTACTTGCTATTATGTAATATATTCTCATTTCTTTCAATATACAAAAAATACTTTAAATTGATCAATAAACATATGTCATGTTTATCCCAGAGCTTAATGTCACCCTTCATACATAGCTACACTACTACTTGGCTTATTCTCCTTTAGGAGATAGAAATGTATTGCCAGTATCCTCAAGGAAATAGGGACACTTTCAAGGCTGAGACAGCGGGGCTCATGAAGAACTGGAACAATATAAACCATTGCTGAAACTGCAACAACAACCATAATGACCACAAGGAGGCAACAGATCTAATGACAATGGAAAACCACCCCCTTTAGAAATTGGTGAGCCCCTGCAGCTGTCATCTCTGTGCCTCCCACATGCCATTAAGAGAACATAGAATTAATGCATTTTTTTATCTGAATGAAGGGGTTTTGCTTTCTGTTTACAGGGTTTTCTTTTCAAAAAAATATATTTTTCAATAAAATCTTGCAGAGAGGTTAAAAAAGAAAAAAAGCAACATAAGATTATCTGCATTTTTATTTGGTGGAGAGCAGCAATTCATTTTAGGAAACATACCACCACATAATAGGAACAGAGACGGTAAGAAAGCTAAATATAGACAAAAATAGGTCATGGGCAAACCTAAACAACTAAGAAAAAAATTGCAATGAAATTAAAAGAAGAAAGATGCCCAGGGAGGCAGAAATAGATTTTCTTGCCCTTCTAAGTCTAAAGGGCACAATGAGATACAAAACACAAATGCCCGTAGATGGCAGAAGCTATTTACCTAAATCAGGATTGAAGCTTCATAGCTTTCCTCATGCTATCCTTCAAGCTATCCTCATGGCATAGCTTAGGCACTCAGCCCAGATCCTAGGCATTTGAAAGTCCAAGTTGCAGAATCAATTTTAATCTTTAAAACCAAGCTTCTTCAAAATTCCATTCCGTAAAAGTGAGGTTTGCCACTATTCAAAGTTTTTATTTGCTTCTTAAAGAAAAGCCAGAATGTTCCTACCACTGTGTTGATAAACAAAGGTAACGTTGCCTCTATCAGGGTCTTTTTCTTTTTTATTTATGAGCATCCTGGGATGCTCATTCATATTTAGTAGGATATAAATCTGAGATTCAAGCAAAGGAAAATGGCTCCAGTTCCTGTTTTTAAATATTTCTTCACTTCACTCTCAACTAAGCCTGATAACCCGAATTACATGTTATTTATTCAATATCTTCAGGAAAATAGTCTTTTTTCCCCAAAAGTGGTTGGAAAGGAGTGGGCGCCTGACTTTTCCAGGTCAAATGGGAAATCTGAGGGTATAACTGCGATTTATTCAATTGTACTTTGTATATTCTGTATAAAATCTCCTATCCCTACCCTCTCTCTAATCTTCTGAAGTACCAGGTATCCTATTTACTGAGATTTTTTGTGCAGCTGAATTTATGTTGGCATTTGCTTCTGTGGGTCTTTAGAATTTGTTTTCTCCAGTTCGTTTAAGTCAGTTACCACTTGTTCATTCACTTGCACTTCCAAAACATCTCACTTGCTGTTATCCTTTGCCTGTTCTATGTGTTCTTTGGGGTTCATAACTTTTTAAAACATTTTTACTCTCATTTTTCCAGGTACTCAGAAAGGAACAGAGAAGTATGTTTCCAATTCACTGTACTTAATTATCAGTCTAGCCTTCACTGATTTTTCAGAGCGATTATAAGGTACCCAGGGGCAGTTCCCATCTGTCTTGTTCATGTCTCTATATTTCTCTAAAATATAGTGAATACTCGTTAAGCGTGTTCATCAAATGAAAGGGAAAAATAGGAAGAAACTAAAAAAGTGACACAAAAGGACAAAAATCTAGCATTTCACCATGGGGGGCAGTGTCTCTATTCATAGCTAACCTTCACGTTTAGCTCAAAACCCTGGGAAAACATCTGGTAAGAGAACTGATTGGCTGATATCTGGAACAGAGATTTTAACTTCGTGATAGTGTTTTTAGTGTTACTCTAAGCCCAGGGGAGTTTCTTGAAGCAAAAAACAAACAAAAGAAAAAACCCATCAGGGAAATCATTCTTTGCTGATAAGGATGCTCCTTGAACATTTATTAATAATCCTCTGGATACAGCTGACATGTGAGTCTTGGGAGTTTCTGACACAGTCATAGAAAATTCTAAAGGGGAGGAAATTCTGTGAGGACAGGAGGTGAGGCTTTATCTGAGACTATGAAAAGAGGAAAACAGGAGAAAAGCTAGAAAAGGAGGAAGGAAAGGAAAGACACAGGGGCAGGGCTGGGAAGTTTGGGGATATAGTGTCTATCACAGCTCTGGAAAAGGTGATCTAAAGATAACCTTAACCACCTCCTTTTCTCTTTCTAAACAGGGGTCAGTGGTCAACAGCTGAATCAGAGTCCTCAGTCTATGTCTATCCAGGAAGGAGAGGATGTCTCCATGAACTGCACTTCTTCAAGCACATTTAACCCTTTGCTATGGTACAAGCAGGACGCTGGGGAAGGTCCTGTCCTCTTGATAACCTTATATATGGGTGGTGAATTGACCAGGAATGGGAGACTGACTGCTCAGTTTGGTATAACCAGAAAGGACAGCTTCCTGAATATCTCAGCCTCTGTGCCTGATGATGTAGGCACCTACTTCTGTGCCGGGCAACACAGTGCTCCCCAAGCACCTACAGCCTGTACTCAAACTTGCAGCTGGGACTGTAGTCTCTATGCTGCCTTCAGCTCTTAGTCCTCTTGGCATGAAATGTAATTATGCATGCTACCTATGACCCTGTTATTCCATTACTCTATTATTCCAACTCTCCTTTATCCAAGGATTTGTCCAAAGATTGTGCTCTTTGCTTGATGAATTTGCCCCTGTCGATTCATTTTTAATGTATGTAATAAATATCTTTGTTATTTCTGTCAAGATATGAGGAGAACTGATCAACACACAATTACAGAATATTTTAATAAATATCTCTTAAAATGGATTGATATCAATAAAGAAAAAATGAGAGTCCAGAAATAAATCCATAAGTCTATGGCCAATTTATTCCAACAAGACCATTGAATGGGAAAAGAATAGTCTTTTCAATAAGGGGTGCTGGGACCACTGGACAGCCACAGTTGGATCTCTACCTTACACATGTACAAAAGTTAACTCAAATGGATTAAAGATTTAAATGTAAGATCTAGAAGTACAAATGCTTAGATGGAAACATAGTTGTAAATCTTGGTGACCTTGGACTATGCAACAGCCTCTTACATACAACACCAAAAAAAGCAACCAAAGGAAAAATAGATAAATTGGGCTTTATCATAATTAAAATCTGTGCATCAAAATTCACAAGATTTGTCACAAAGGAAAATGAAAATATAACCCATATAATAGAAGAATATATTTGCAAGCCATGTATATATGATAAGGATCTAATATCAATAATATATTTTTAAACTCCTACAACTTGACAATAAGACAAATGCCAACTTTAAAATGGTCAAATGATTTAAACAGTCATTGCTCCAAAGAAGACATATAAATGGCTAAAAAGCATGTAAAAAGATGCTCAACGTCATTATTCATTGGGAAAATGCAAATTAAAACCACAACGAGATGCCACATCACACCCAGTAGGATGTTCATAATTTTTAAAAAGGGAAGAAGAAGAAAGAGAAATGGAAAATTATGTGTTGGTAAGGATGTGGGGAAATTGGAATCCTCATCTGCCACTGGTAGGAAAGTTAAATGCTACAGACACATTAGAAAATAGTTTGGCAGTTTCTCAAGTGACTAAACACAGAGTTACCATTTGACCCAGCAATTGCAGTCCTAGACATCTACTTAAGAGGTCTAAGATATGATTTATTTCATTGGCCAGAACCACATCATATGACCAGCACTAATTGCAAGGGAGGTTGAGGAAGGGAGCATTTAATTTGTCTAGCCCCTTTCTGAGACAAGAAAGATGTCAATTGCAGATAAGTGTTGGGTTAACTATCCAAAAACATCTGCCACGTCATACTAGGACCTCACTCCTCAGAAGAGATTCTGATGATACATCTTGATATTCTTATTACTGTTATTATCCTAACAGCATGTGCCAAAGGAAGCTGAAGTCTGTTAAGAGCTCTATAGAGCTGTTCAAATGTAGTATTGGTTTTGCTCCAAAAAAATATACTGTAGGTTTTTTTCCTTGCAAGTGTCCTGCGGGAAATCAGCATCTCTTAGGAGGCATCAGCTGATGTTTCAGAGGGAAAATGGTCCACTGCCCCTGACAGTAAAATGGGCAGTTCCAGGCAGTTCTTAAAGCTAATAGCTTTAATGTCTCACAGAGACCATCATGTTCTTAAAAGTCAATATGGAATTCACTTCCCTCTCCCTGAGGAGCAGTCCCCTGAAAACACAGCACAATATTTCGATGGGTCTCACATGTGTATATGACATAACCCTCAAAATCCTAGGAATGTTTTAATTGAGGTAATACTTTTACAGGTATTTGTAGGATCTCCATCACAATTATTTTCTTAGGAACTTAAAAAATGGGTATTAGCTAACCACAGATAACCATGTTTTATACTCCCTTCCCCATTCAGCTGTGTATAGGCAAATCTACCATCTGAACTTTCTCAGTGTGGAAGCAATAGATTATTTAATAGCAGGATTTCTACTTTATTTTATTTTTGACTTTTATTTTAGGTTCAAGAGTGCATATGAAGTTTATTAGGTAATCCGCCTGGCACAGGGGTTTGGTGTATGGATGATTTCATCACCAAGGTAATAAGTATAATACCTGCTAGGTTTTTTAATACTTACCTTCCTCTCACCCTTCATCCTCAAGAAGGTCTGGGTGTCTCTTGGTCCCTTCTTTGTGTCCATGTATACTCAAGGTTCAGCTCCCACATATAAGTGAGAACATGTGGTATTTGATTTTCTGTTGCTGTGTTAATTTGTTTAGAATAATGGCCTTCAGCTCCATCCATGGTGCTGCAAAAGACATGATCTCATTCTTTCTTATGGCTGTGTAGCATTCCACTGTGTATATGTACCACATTTTCTTTATTCAGTCCACCATTGTTGGGCATTTAGGTTGACACCCTGTCTTTGCTATTGTGAATAGTGCTGCCATGAACATACATGTGCATGTGTCTTTATGGTAGAACAATTTATATCCCTTTGGGCATAATGGGATTGCTGGGTCAAATAATAATTCTATAGAAGGCTTTTTAAAGTGTAGGCTAGTATTGAAAGTAAAGATTGCCCTATTCATTTCTGTATGCACTTCTGTTCTTGGCACAAAGAAGATAGGCAATTAAAAATGTTACATGAGAGGCTGAGTGTGGCCACTCATGCCTGTAACCTCAGCACTTTGGGATGCTGATGCGGGTGGATCACAAGATCAGGAGATTGAGACCATCCTGGCCAACATGGTGAAACCCAGTCTCTACTAAAAAAAAAAAATATATATATATATATATAGCTGGGCTTGGTGGTGCATACCTGTAGTCCCAAATACTCAGGAGGCTAAGACAGGAGAATTACTTGAACCCGCAAGGCAGAGGTTGCAGTGAACTGAGATTGTGCCACTGCACTCCTGCCTAGCAATGGAGTGAGACTCCGTCTCAAAAAAAAAAAGTTAAGTGAATTAAGGTGCAAGATGGTAATTAATTCTCACATCTGTGCCTCTGTGCCACCCAGAAACACAGAAGGAAACTTATAACCAACAAACAGTGGATAAAATTATCTGACCTTCATGGGAACAGTACAAACTATATTCTTAAGCAGTAATAGAACATGGCATTAGTTACTTTATTGTGGTGTTGTCAGATCATCAGTCTCTTACTTCATGTTTCTGGGTTTTGTTTCTTGCTTAAGATCTAGAGAATTAGGCCGAATTATCATTGTCACAAAAAAAGTAGTCTTGGAAACCAAGAGATCCATTACTTCATCTCTACTGGGCAATTCAGCTTTTCTGGAATGCAAATATGTTTGTCTTCACTTTGAGATCTGAACTTTTAAATTAGTAATTCTTTTTCTTAGTGATCATAAAGATCAAGCAAGAAACTCCTAGTCCTCCTAGACTTGGACACTACCTACATGGATTATATGTATTTTACTAAAAATAGACATTCCTAGACGATGACAAGAAAACTACGTAATAACATTTATGGAATGGAATGCAACCAAAGCTATACTCCAAGTATATTAGCGAAGACCAAACCATTCTAACAAATATATGCCAAATGTTCAGAGGCTTAATGAACAAACTGTATTTGTCTTTCTTGTGAAAATCTGGAGCAGATATTCCAGTTCAGCAGATGACTCTGCCTTACATGGTCTTTGTGGAACTGAGGTTATTCTCATTCGGGGACTCTGCTATTTCTCAGAGACTTGGCAACATCTGCAGGGTCATGGCCTGGCTATGCCAGGTTTCAGTTAGCAAGGAGATGAAAGCATGGGCATGGAGCAGGCATGGCCACCCCTTTAAGAATCCTGGACAAGAAATAATAGAATTACTGACTCCTAGAATTATGGACAGCTTTGGGTAGCCTGTCCTTCAATGGTGAGACAATTTTGGAAATATCTACCATCATTCGTAAAGCATGTAGACGCAAGTTTTCAGCTATTCTGCACCAGCTCACAAGATGGCAGTGTTCTATTTTGAATGACTCCCATGGGTGATGGAGTGGGAGGGATTTGAATTTGAATAAAACCAAATGACACTTTTTTTTTTAATGGTTGGCTGAATAGACAAATTGCTGTTTCCCTTTTTCTGAGAGAGAGAGAGAGTGTGTGTGTGTGTGTGTGTGTGTGTGTGCATGCGCGCTCATACACATGCACACTCTAGGGGTGGAGAGTGATGGTTCAAAAAGAAAAGGAAGCACTTAGGGCAGTGAATCACGTTTTGACCAGGAAAACACACTTGATAATTGAAGGATGATGAAGTGTCCACAGGCTTCGCTAGTGATCTTTTGGCTTCAACTGAGCTGTAAGTAGGGTTACTGCAAAGAGTTAGGGGCAACCAGGAAACCTGAGTCTTGATCCTCAGAACACTAAGAGGGTAAAGCAGACTTCATTCTGACTTATCTGGGAGCCCTATGGTTTCAATGGTGAATAATTATTACATTCTTCTTCACAGGGGTGAGCAGTGAAGACAAGGTGATACAAAGCCCTCCGTCTCTGGTTGTCCACGAGGAAGACAGTGTAACTGTCAACTGCAGTTATGAAGCAGCTAACTTTCAAAGCCTACTCTGGTACAAGCAGGAAAAGAAAGCTCTGACATTTCTATTTATGCTAACTTCAAGTAGAATTGAAAAGAAGTCAGGCAGCTTAAGTAGCATGTTAGATAAGAAAGAACGTTTCAGCATCCTGAACATCACAGCCACGAAGACCAGAGACTCGGCCACCTACCTCTGTGCTGTGGAGGCACAGTGCTCCCTAGTCACCTGCAGCCTGTACTCAAATTCTACAGCTGAGTCTCTGCAACCATAAGATGGGGAACTTGCTATGTTGAGCAAGCCCTCAAAAAAAAAAAAAAAAAAACCTATAAGGAAAAGCAGTTATTGGTCAAGATTTTTGTGCCCATGTTGACAATTACTTTTGCAGTTTACTGAGTCCTAATTCAGATGAGTCTTATCACTGCATTCACTACCTTCTCTGTGATTTTTCTATGGGATTCAGCATAGCTAATATTTCTAGAGGGTCACTCAGGATACTAACTCCATTACCACACCATTAGAAAGCAAGCTCTTTTATCAGGATTGTACGGGCAACTCATATGTGCACTACACATTAGGGAATCTGCCTAACAGCTATGGATGTTTTATCTTCTCCCACAGAACAGATACATTTATAGATACAGTTCTGTCTGTAACATTTTTTTTGCTGGACCTATTAGCAAAGAACAAAGGGTAGGAACAAGGAGGTATCATTCATTACCTGATTCAAACAAAAGGTTTTCATTCACGATTTTATTATTCTTACTTACTATCTTCATTTTAGGATTGTTGCCTATGCTAGGCACTCCATTAAAGTGGTGATAAAATTTTTCAAGATGTTACACATTAATTTGAATATTTAGTACCTTAAGCAGCCTACCAAAGGAAAGGAGTTAGCTGAAGTAAGTTATATGAAGCTAACATAAACTTAGCCTACTTATGTTGTGATACATCCTTTTAATTATGTAATCACATATATAGTACTTACAAAGAGCTTGCAATGGAAGCCACTGTTTATCAAAAGCAAGTACTATGTGCCTTGTATTTTGCAAATATCACCTTATTGAATTCTCAAAATACAATGAAGGATCACCAATATTACTTTCAGTTGATATATTAGGAAACACAAACTTAGAAAGGTTAAGCCCCCTTCCTCACCCCGTACCCCAGACAAATAGCTATCAGAATCTGAAATCAGGTCTATCTGACTCCAAAGTCTATACTTTCTTCATTACATGCCCCAGTGTTAAACATCACCAAGGAAAAAATTTACCCACAGTGTGACCACAATTATGTACAAAATACGTAGAGAAAATACTGAAATAACATATGTTTAACTTGTAAATAAAATAACATTTACAATAACATGTGAATAAAATAACTCCGAAATGTCTGCAACAGTAGTAATCTTTGAATATGAGATCTAATACTGTCCATTGTTTTGCTCCTTTATAATAATCTTTATTTCTCAAATTATCTACTATTAACTCAATACTAATCATTATTTCAGAAAGAAAAAATCACATTTTAATACACCAAAATCCAAGGAGGCTGAACTGTATCATATGATTATTATCTAACACTCACAGTAGCTTAATTACAGTGAGGAATAGACACAACTCTACCTAGCCAAATGATATAGCATTAAAACAAGGTTTTTTTATTGCTAACTCTTCAAATCACTGTAGACTAACGCTCTCTTCAACTGGGAATGTTTTAAAGTTACAAGAAGACCTATTTCTCCCGACAAGTTATTTCAAGGACTGTCCTACGAATAGAATGCTTTACTATTCCATCTCTGTGTAGGAGAGTATAGGCAGTAAAGGCTACCTGTGCGTGCTTATGAGTTTGTTAGAAAATTCATGGCAAATTGAGCATGGTTTAGGTTTCACTGCCTGGGAAATGGGGAGATAGCCTAAGAAAAGGGCAGGTAAACATTCAAAGAGGAGGGGAACAAATGGTATAAAAATTAATAGAATGTATCCTGCCATTTTTAGCCCACACAGACTTCTGTCCATTTTTCTTTCTCTCCTCCTTTCTATCTACACCAAAACCTAGAAATCACATAGTGGATATAAGAGGAAAATATGACTGTCATTTATTTTAGACTAAAAAATAGAGTGGAAAACCCTACGTAAGACACCCGTTGTTTCTGGCTCTGCGATTGGAAGAGTTCATGATTTAGAAGCCAGAGATTTGGCTGTCTTTGAGGGGAATGTGCAGAGGGAAGGGAGAAAGTTTCTTCTTCACTCTTTATTGTTTTCTTTCCTAAGGAGAACCAAACAATTTGCACCTCAAAAGATTAACTTCTCACCAAAATAACATGTATTCTAATTCTAAGACTAAATATTCATTTGTTACAAACAAAAAAACAAATTTAAAAAACATCTATAACCTCAGCCTACAGATATTACCACTATTAACCATTTAGTATTTTACTTTCCATTTCAACTGTGTCAATGAACATGAAAAAATAAGTCTAGAGAGATGTGAGGAATTCACTCATTTCAAACAAAGAGTGTTTCTCAAAGTCACTGCAAAAAGAGGTGTTTTTGTTCCTTAAAGAAGTCTACATGGTTAAGATCCTTTCACTTTTGACCTGCGAGTGGTGATAAAAAGCTTCCAGAAAACTCATCTCAGTAAATTAATTATGAAATGGTACCAGTTTGAAGCAGTCACTGAATAATATAAGGTCATAAATCAGGAATCCAGAAGAAACAATGAATAGCAACTTTATCTAGCACTGGCTCTCCAAGGTAACAGTCCTATCCTGTACCCAGAGTGGCTCTTCTGGAGAAGGTGGCTGGTTTGACCTATGACTGATGAGTGTTTTATGTTGCAGGGCCTGGGAGAGAAGCTGGATCGAGCCCCAGGAGACCGAAGTATCTGAAACAGAAGGGAAGACTGTGAACCTACGTTGTAACTATGGTACGTCATCTGGGAGCTATCTTGATCTCTACCGGTTTCAACAGTATCCAAACCAGGCACCAGAATACATTCTCTACAGAGGATGGGGATACTCTGGAAAAGGAGATGCCGATTTTGCCATAGGAAAGTATTATTCAAAGAGTACAGCAAATGCAACAAATTTGTACATCAGAAATCTGGTTCCTGAAGTCACTGCCTTATATTAATGAGTGCTGAGAGGCACAAACAGAACACTTCCCAGGGTTGTCATACAAAAATGCCAGTGCACAGGAGGAAGGAGAACATTTGTTGTAACCACACAGATTTTTTTTTCTTGCAAAGACATCATAGTAAGTGGGAAACACTGGATTAGGAGAATTCTGCTTTAATAATAGCTACATATAATAATTGTAGGCAAATAGCTTAAGCTTTTAGAGTTTCCATTTTTTTAATGAGATAGCAACTCTAATTTGCAAGCTTTTATGAGACATGGCTTTAACACTTAGGTTAAATGCCTAGCATATCCTACATGTTCAGCAAATGGCAGCTATCTTTTCTTACTCTCTCTCTCTCTCTAACTACTTTGGCCTCAAAGGAACCTTCTCTCACCATCTGAAAAACATACATTCAAAACCTAGATAGAGAAGGCTTCTTTGCCCAGGGATTATTGGTCATTGTTCCAGGCTTTTAAAAGTGCATGCTTAGCTGGACATCATGGCTCATGCCTGTAATCCCAGCACTCTACTAAAAATACAAAAAAAATAGCTGGGCATGGTGCACATGCCACCATGTAGCTACTTGGGAGGCTGAGGCAGGAGAATCACTTGAACTGGGGAGGCAGAAGTTGCAGTGAGCCAAGATCCCACCACTGTACTCCAGCAACAGAGCAGGACTCTGTCTCAAAAAAAAAAAAAAAATGCGTGCTCAGCAAATGCAGCAATTAGAGGGAAAAAGGGCCCTGAGACACTAGCTCCTGAGTTCATAGCCCTGGACAGTTGGGAATTTGTCATGATCTGAACAAGAACAGAAAAGGGTCCCTCCAAGACTAAGGAGAAGAGAAAGACATTTAGCATTAGGTGGGTGGTGGGAGAGAAGAGAGAATTATTGGGAAGACTACAGCTATGGTCCTGTGTCAGCTCTGACTCCCTAGATGGAGCTGAGAGGCCAAGCAAGGCAGTGGGTCCTCAGCCTACCTGGCAGAGCAGGAGGGCACCTGCCACCTACTGCACTCGTTTAAACCACACTCCTAACAGAATCCTATCATTTAATCTGGATCTGAGCAAAGCCTAGCATCTTTGTTTGGACTGGTGATAGATGAAAGGTAAAAGAGGAAGGAAGATTTAGAGTCTTATTCCATACAACTCCACCTCTGTGGATTTGTAGGGTGCCACCCCGACAGCTTCTCTCACAGGTTGTTGAGTGCCTATGGCTTTTCCAGGCACAGGGTGCAAGCTGCCAGTGAATCTACTATTCTGGGGTCTAGAGGACAGTGACCCCTTTCCCACAGCTCTACTAAGCAGTGCTCCAGTAAGAATTCTGTTTGGGGCCTCCAACTCCTATTTCTCCTCCACACTGTCCTAGTAGAGGTTATTTGTGGGGGCTCTGCCCCTGCAGCAGTCTTCTGCCTTGCCACCCAGGCTTTCTCATACATCCTTTGAATCTAAGTGGAGGCTGCCAAGCCTCTTTCACTCTTTCATTGTGTGTTCCTACAGGCTTAACACCACATGGAAACTGTGGTGATATGGCTTGAACCCTCCAAAGTGGCAGCCTGAGATGTACCTGGACCCCTTTAATTCATGAGCGGCCTAGATGTGGAGAAGAGTGTCTTGAGGCTGTGCAGGGCAGCAGAGTCCTGGGCCTGACCATTCTTTCCTCCTAGGCCTCAAGGCCTGTGATGAGAGGGGCTGCTGCAAAGGTCTCTGAAATGCCTTTGAAGCTTTTTCCCCATTGTCTTGACTATTAGTATATGGTTCTCTTTTAGTTATGCAAATATCTCAAGCAAAAGGTTGCTTCAGTGGCTTGCTTGAATTCCTTTCCTGAAAAGTCTTTTTCTTTTTCTGCCACATGGCTAGACTGCAAATTTTCCAAACTTTTACACTTTACGTTTTTAAATATAAATTCTAGCTTTAAGTCATTTCTTTGCTACTGCATCTGAGTATAGGTTATTAGAAGCAGCCAGGTCACATCTTGAATGCTTTGCTGTTTAGAAAATGCTTCCACCAGATGACCTAAATTATCACTCTGAAGTTTAAACTTCCACAGATCCCTAGGGCAGGGGCACAGTGCAGCCAAGTTTGTTACTAAGGAATAGCATGAGTGACCTTTGCTTCAATTCCCAGGAAATTCCTCATTTCCATCTGAAACTTCATCAGTCTGGCCTTCATTGCCCATATCACTATCAGCATTTTGGTCACAATCGTTTAACCAGTCTCTAAGAGGTTCCAAATATTTGCTCATCTTCCTGTCTTCTGAGTCCTCCAAACTTCTCCAACCTTTCCCTATTACCCAGTACCAAAACTGCTTCCACATTTTCAGGTATCTTTATAGCAATGACCCACTCTCAGTTCCAGTTTGCTCAGCAGTCTTCTGCCTTGACACCCAGGCTTTCTCATACATCCTTTGCATATAGGTGGAGGCTGCTAAGCCTCTTTCATTCTTGCATTGCATGTGCCTACAGGCTTATGGGAAACTTGCTCATGAATACATAAAATATGTAATCTTCCTCATCATTAGGCCATTCATGCACCACTATAAAGAATTACCTGAAACTGGGTAATTTATAAAGAAAAAAACTTTTAATTGGTTCATGGCTCTGCAGGCTTTACAGGAAGCATGGTACTGGCATCTGGTTGGCTTCTGGGGAGGCCTAAGGAAGTTTTCAATCATGACAGAAGGCAAAAGGGGAGCAGGCATGTCACATGGCCGGAGTAGGAGGAAGACAGAGAGAGTGAAGGGGAGGAGCCACACCCTTTTAAATGACCAGGTCTTGTGAGAACTCACTCACTATTGCAAAGGCAGCACCAAGTCATGAGGGATCTGCCCTGTGATCCAAACATTTCCCCTCAGGCCCTACCTCCACCACTGGGGATTATAATTCAACATAAGATGTGGGTGGAGACAAATATATAAACAATACCAAAATAATTTCTTTTACAAACAAGTGAAAAATAGTTCTTTTAAAGAATAATTTTTAAAGATATGTTTAAAACTAACTTTTAAAAACAATGAACTATGGAAAACTTGTTCACCAATACATAAAATAAAATATGTAGAAGCAGCGCAGCCCAGCCAGAATTAAAAGCACAGGGTTTTACCTCCAAGCTCTCTCTCTGCTTTTCCCCCCCTTCTCTATCCTTCGGTTGTCATCTCTGGGACCAAAACCTGTGGGAGCCTGTGGGGTGGAAAGGACACTGCTTTCTGACACCAGAGCTACAGTGATGAAATGACCAACCCTCCCTCCCCACGTGGAGCCTACATTCTAGTCTGAATTCATCTTGACCAACCACCTGGAGTGAAAGTGAAGTTCTGAGGACTTAGGATTGAGAGGACTCAAGATGGCGCTGTGAGAACAACCCAGGATTGGAGCTCTTCTCATTGAATCCGCAAACGGTGAGTCAGAGCGGCATTTCCAGACTGATCTTTGTTGCCCACAGAACGGGGAAACTCCCAAGTATAAAAAAGACACGGGACGGCAGGCAGTAGGTCTGCCTGGCGAAGCCGGCAGCCGGGGCGGCGGCGGCCGGCCCTACCCAGCAATCCCCACAGGGCACGCTTGTCCGGGTGCCCTGTTGAACCAGCAACCTGAGACTTGAGAGGGCTGGACTTGAGACTGAACGAGACTTGGACAGTAGGCCAGCCCAGGGAATTGCAGGGATTGGGATACCCAGTGGGACGAACAAAACCGTGATTTCAAACTATCCCGAGCAGATGGTCCGAGACGCTCTGTGGGGGAGGGGCGTCCACCACTACCGAGGCAACCCGCCCCAACTGAGATACACGCCCATTGCTGACGCAGCCAGCCGTTGCCGAGGCAACCCGTCCCTACTGAGATACATGCCCACTGCTGACGCAGCCTGCCGTTGCTGAGGCAACACGCTACAATGAAGAGACTCCGCCGCAGGGCGTGGCGGAGACCACAGCAGAGCCAGCAGGAACAGCGCGAATCACACAACAGCAGAGCGGAGCCTCGACAGCCAAACAGTGGCTAGTCTGCCTTCTAGCTGGGCAGGACACCTGATCGGACATCCAAAAATAAAGCCCAAACCCCTCAACACAGAGCATTTGAGAAAAAAAAAAGGGTTTTTTAATGAGCTCTGTTGCAGCAGAATAAAACATAGCAGCCTAACAGCCCTGAATGAACAACAGAGTGCACAGCTCAGCAATTAAACCCCTATAAAGTACAAACTGTCTCCTCAAGCAGCTCCCTGACCCCTCTATATCCAAAAGACTGACATTAGGCAGGCATCATCCTGGGACAAAGAGAGCAGAAAAAGAAACTGGTAGCATCCCTCGCTGTGCCACAGCTACTAGAGGTGCACCCCAGACAAGCAGGGTCTGGAGCGAACCTCAGCAGTCGTACAGCGAAGGGGCTAGACTGGTAGAAGGAAAACCAAGCAACAGAAATACTTCATCATCAACAATCAGGGTGTCCACTCAGAGACCCAATCGAAAAGTCAGCAACTACGCAGACGACCAGCGGACAAATCCACAAAGATGGGAAGAAACCAGCGCAAAAAGGAGGAAAACACCCGAAACCAGAACACCTCGCCTCCTAGAAAGGACCAAAACTCCTCACCAGCAAGGGAGCAAAGCTGGACGGAGAATGACTGTGACGAAATGACGGAATTAGACTTCAGAAGATGGATAATGAGAAACTTTTGTGAGCTAAAAGATCATGTATTAAATCAATGCAAAGAAACTAAGAACCTTGAAAAAAGATTTGAAAAAAGATTCGAGGAAATGATAACAAGAATGGATACCTTAGAGAGGAATATGAATGAATTAAAGGAGCTGAAAAACACAATACGAGAACTTCGCGAAGCAAACACAAGTTTCAATAGCCGAATTGACCAAGCAGAAGAAAGAATATCTGAAGTCGAAGACCAACTCAATGAAATAAAACGAGAAATCAAGATCAGAGAAAAAAGCGCAAAAAGGAATGAACAAAGTCTCCAAGAAATGTGGGACTATGTGAAAAGACCTAACCTACGTTTGATAGGTATACCAGAAGGGGACGAACAGAATGAATCCAAGCTGGAAAATACTCTTCAGGACATCATCCAGGAAAATTTCCCCCACCTAGCAAGACAAGCCAACACTCAATTGCAGGAAATACAGAGAACACAACAAAGATATTTCGCAAGAAGAGCAACCCCAAGGCACATAATCGTCAGATTCAACAGGGTGGAAATAAAGGAGAGAATACTAAGGGCAGCCAGAGAGAAAGGTCGGGTCGCCCCCAAAGGGAAGCCCATCAGACTCACAGCAGATCTCTCGGCAGAAACACTACAAGCCAGAAGAGAGTGGGGGCCAATATTCAACATTCTTAAAGAAAAGAACTTTCAACCCAGAATTTCATATCCAGCCAAACTGAGCTTCAGAAGTGAAGGAAGAATAAAATCCTTTGTGAACAAGCAAGTACTCAGAGATTTTGTCACCACCAGGCCTGCTTTACAAGAGCTCCTAAAAGAGGCACTACACATAGAAAGGATCAATCAGTACCAGCCATTCCAAAATCACACTGAATGCTAAAGAGCATCAACATAATGAAGAATCTACAACAACTAACAGGCAAAACAGCCACTTAGCATCAAAATGGCAGCATCAAATTCACACATAACAATATTAACCCTAAATGTAAATGGACTAAATGCACCAATCAAAAGACACAGACTGGCAAATTGGATAAAAATACAAAACCCATCAGTGTGCTGTATCCAGGAAACCCATCTCACATGCAAGGATACACAAAGGCTCAAAATAAAGGGATGGAGGAAGATTTACCAAGCAAATGGAAAGCAAAAAAAAGCAGGAGTTGCAATTCTCATCTCTGATAAAATAGACTTTAAAGCAACAAAGATCAAAAGAGACAAAGAAGGCCATTACATAATGGTAAAAGGATTGATACAACAAGAAGAGCTAACGATCCTAAACATATATGGACCCAACACAGGAGCACCCAGATACATAAGGCAAGTTCTTAATGACTTACAAAAGGACTTAGACTCCCACACAATAATAATGGGAGACTTTAACACTCCACTGTCAATACTAGACAGATCAACCAGACAGAAAATCAACAAGGATATCCAGGGCTTGAACTCAGACCTGGAGCAAGCAAACCTGGTGGACATTTACAGAACTCTCCACCCCAAATCCACAGAATACATATTCTTCTCAGCACCACATCACACCTACTCTAAAATTGACCACATAATTGGAAGTAAAGCACTGCTCAACAAATGCAAAACAACTGAAATCATAACAAACAGCCTCTCAGACCATAGTGCAATCAAGTTAGAACTCAGAATTCAGAAACCGACCCAGAACCGCACAGCTTCATGGAAACTGAACAACTGGCTCTTGAATGTTGACTGGGTAAACAACGAAATGAAGGCAGAAATAAAGAAGTTCTTCGAAACCAATGAGAACGAAGACACAACGTGCCAGAACCTCTGGGACACATTTAAAGCAGTCTCTAGAGGAAAGTATATAGCAATAAGTGCCCATATGAGGAGAATGGAGAGATCCAAAATTGACACCCTATCGTCAAAATTGAAAGAGCTAGAGGAGCAAGATCAAAAAAACTCAAAACCCAGCAGAAGACAAGAAATTACTAAGATCAGAGCTGAGCTGAAGGAGATTGAGACACGAAAAACCCTTCAAAAAATCAATAAATCCAAGAGCTGGTTTTTTGAAAAGATCAACAAAATAGACAGACCACTAGCCAGATTGATTAAAAAAAAGAGAGAGAACAACCAAATAGATGCAATAAAAAATGATAAAGGGGAAATCACCACAGATTCCACAGAAATTCAAACCATCATCAGAGAATATTACAAACAACTCTATGTGCATAAACTAGTAAACCTGGAAGAAATGGATAAATTCCTGGACTCCTGTGTCCTCCCAAGCCTAAACCAGGAGGAAGCTGAAACTATGAATAGACCAATAACAAGGTCTGAAGTTGAGGCAGCAATTAAGAGCCTACCTCACAAAAAAAGCCCAGGTCCAGACGGGTTCACAGCCGAGTTCTACCAGACACACAAGGAGGAGCTGGTACCATTCCTTCTAAAACTATTTCAAACAATCCAAAAAGAGGGAATCCTTCCCAAATCATTTTATGAGACCAACATCATCCTGATACCAAAACCCGGCAGAGACCAACAAGAAAAGAAAACTTCAGGCCAATATCCATGATGAACATAGATGCAAAAATCTTCAATAAAATATTGGCAAGCCGATTGCAACAGCAAATCAAAAAACTTATTCATCATGATCAAGTAGGATTCATCCCGGGGATGCAAGGCTGGTTCAACATACGCAAGTCTATCAACGTAATTCACCACATAAACAGAACCAAAACCAAAAACCACATGATTATCTCAATTGACGCAGAGAAGGCATTTGACAAAATTCAACAGCCCTTTATGCTAAAAACCCTCAATAAACTCGGTATCGATGGAACGTATCTCAAAGTAATAAAAGCTATTTATGACAAACTAACAGCCAATATCATACTGAATGGGCAAAAACTGGAAGCATTCCCTTTGAAATTTAGCACTAGACAAGGATGCCCTCTCTCACCACTCCTATTCAATATAGTACTGGAAGTTCTAGCCAGAGCAATCAGGCAAGAAAAAGAAATAAAGGGTATTCAAATAGGAAAGGTGGAAGCCAAATTGTCTCTATTTGCAGACGACATGATAGTATACCTAGAAGACCCCATCGCCTCAGCCCAAAAACTCCTGAAACTGATAAACAACTTCAGCAAAGTCTCAGGATATAAAATCAATGTGCAAAAATCACAAGCATTCGTCTACACCAATAACAGACTTAAAGAAAGCCAAATCAAGAGCGAACTGCCATTCTCAATTGCTACAAAAAGAATAAAATACCTTGGAATACAACTCACAAGGAACGTAAGGGACCTCTTCAAGGAGAACTACTGCTCAACGAAATCAGAGAGGACACAAACAGATGGAGAAACATTCCATGTTCATGGTTAGGAAGAATTAATATCGTGAAAATGGCTATACTGCCCAAAGTAATTTACAGAATCAACGCTATCCCCATCAAGCTACCATTGACTTTCTTCACAGAACTGGAAAAAACCACCATGAACTTCATATGGAACCAAAAGAGAGCCCGCATAGCCAAGTCAATTCTAAGCAAAAAGAACACAGCGGGGGGCATCACACTACCGGATTTCAAACTATACTACAAGGCTACAGTAATCAAAACAGCATGGTACTGGTACCAAAACAGAGATATAGACCAATGGAACAAAACAGAGGCACCGGAGGCAACACAACATACATACAACTATACAATCTTTGATAAACCTGACAAAAACAAGCAATGGGGCAAGGATTCCATGTTTAACAAATGGTGTTGGGAAAACTGGCTAGCAATGTGCAGAAAGCAGAAACTGGACCCCTTCCTGACACCTTACACTAAAATTAACTCCAGATGGATTAAAGACTTAAACATAAGACCTGGCACCATAAAAACCCTAGAAGGAAATCTAGGCAAAACTATCCAGGACATAGGAGTAGGCAAGGACTTCATGAACAAAACACCAAAAGCATTGGCAACAAAAGCCAAAATAGACAAATGGGACCTAATCAAACTCCACAGCTTCTGCACGGCAAAAGAAACAGTCACTAGAGTGGATCGGCAACCAACAGAATGGGAAAAATTTTCGCAGTCTACCCATCTGACAAAGGGCTGATATCCAGAATTTACAAAGAACTCAAGCAGATTTACAGGAAAAAAACAAACAAGCCCATTCAAAAGTGGGCAAAGGATATGAACAGATACTTTACGAAAGAAGACATATATGAGGCCAACAATCATATGAAAAAATGCTCATCGTCACTGGTCATCAGAGAGATGCAAATCAAAACCACATTGAGATACCATCTCACGCCAGTTAGAATGGCGATCATTAAAAAATCTGGAGACAACAGATGCTGGAGAGGATGTGGAGAAAAAGGAACACTTTTACACTGTTGGTGGGAGTGTAAATTAGTTCAACCATTGTGGAAGACAGTGTGGCGATTCCTCAAGGCCTTAGAAATAGAAATTCCATTTGACCCAGCAATCCCATTACTGGGTATATATCCAAAAGACTATAAATCGTTCTACTATAAGGACACATGTACACGAATGTTCATTGCAGCACTGTTTACAATAGCAAAGACCTGGAATCAACCCAAATGCCCATTGATAATAGACTGGATTGGAAAAATGTGGCACATATACACCATGGAATATTATGCAGCAATCAGAAATGATGAGTTTGTGTCGTTTGTAGGGACATGGATGAATCTGGAGAACGTCATCCTCAGCAAACTGACACAAGAACAGAAAATGAAACACCGCATATTCTCACTCATAGGTGGGTGATGAAAAATGAGAACACATGGACACAGAAAGGGGAGTACTAAACACTGGGGTCTATTGGGGGGAAAAGGGGAGGGCCAGTGGGAGGGGGAGGAGGGGAGGGATAGCCTGGGGAGAAATGCCAAATGTGGGTGAAGGGGAGAAGAAAAGCAAAGCACACTGCCATGTGTGTACCTATGCAACTGTCTCGCATGCTCTGCTCATGTACCCCAAAACCTATAATCAAATAAAAAATTAAAAAAAAAAAAAAAAAAAAAGAAAAGCTACATGCCTCCCCCATATTTTGACCACAAGGAAATTCCTAGTATACTGCAAGATCTTTACCCTGAGGTGTCTCTGTTAAAATTTCACCTTGGCAATGTAAGTTAATAGCTTATCTTTACAGGTGCAGTCACCTCCCTGCCCACCAGACACAAATGCATATCTTATTGTTCCCCTGCCCCATTTTGTCTATGTCATCTTATGTTTTTTAAAAAATGGCAGATTTACTGAGCCAAAGGCATGAATGACAGGTTGATTGATAGAGATCATCTCATTTCCTTTTAATTCTTGTAAAGTAAATCATTCTATCAATATGCTGTATTTAATAATAGTAACCATATTATTTCTCCACAAGGTAGAAAACTAAGATTCAGAAAGATTAATTTGCCAGGTCACATAATTAGCAAGTGGCAGAATGAAATCAAATCTTCCGACTTAAGAAAGTTCTTCTGATTTTCTCATTTCCAACATGTATAGTGGCAAGAGAAAGGTTTTCTTCACAGAAAACTATTATCCCAAGCAAATTTGTTTATAGGACTTCTTATGCAAACTACTTCTCACTTGGCTTTGTTCCTATGGCTATTAGGAAAAAGTAAAAATAAAAATAGTGAAAACCTCTCTCTCCCATATTTTGAAAATTTTTCAATGCAACATGACGGTCATTGTTGCCCATTTTTTCCCTTATTTCTTTTTGCCAACCAAAGAAGCATATCTCTATTTTAATACTCAACAGTGGGGGATCAATCCTGATATTTATTCTCTAATAAGGAACAAAATAGGCATTCATTTGAGATAACTGTAAAGAGTCAGGACATGACAGAGTGCCTGTGTGCTATACCCAGAAGCCCTGTTTCCAGCTCTGTGGCTGCAGCATCACACAACTCCAGTGATCTGCATGAGGCTGGCTGCACACACAGAGCTGAGCCCTGGGCTTTGGCAGAACAAGACATGTTTTACTCAGGGAGATGAGAAGGCCTGTCAACATGTGCTGCCCCACCTGCTGTGGTCATTTGTGGCCTCCATCTTTCCTACTAGGCAGAGATGGACTGATGGAGCAGACACCTGGGACGCATCCAAAAGATGCTTTGGGCCAGGGGCAGAAAAGAAGTGAAAGAAACCAGACTGTGCTTTTTATTGTGGTCAGAACAATCTTCTTAGGACATAAGGGTTTCTAAACAAAGCTCTTCAGAATCGGCTCATTGTGAGTCACAGGTCATATCTGCCCAGTTCTCTGTCACTGTTGAGGATCAGCAGTACTCAAAGTGTCATTCGGTCCCAACATGGGATCTTTACACAAGAAGGGGAGGTTGGGGCTCTGAAATGCAAATACTTTGCAAATAGCTCAACTTCTTTTCTTCCTTGTTTTGGGCAGCATTCCAGTGAGGAAATATTTTACCTGATTTCTCAGAGTTTAGGAGCATCCAGGAATGCAAGGAATAGAAAATGTTCTGTGAACATGCAAAAAAACTGCCAACACTGTCATTCTCACGATCTAAGTTGTAAGACCAAAAGACTCAGAACACAGTGTTGTACCCCAGACTCACCTGCCACAGTGACTCGGGGAGACCCACAGGCCCTAAACTGAAAGGATTTGAGCCTGTGAACAGCATTCATCAAGTATGGACAGGAAACAGGTCACCGTTGCCAGAAAATCTCTCTCAAACTGTATTCATTGAGCAATGCATTCAATCCACAGTCCTTTGACTTTCCTTCCTTAAACTGACTTTCTCCTTCAAATTTTAGCAGTTAACGGAATAGTACTGTATTTTAATCTAATTATTTTTCTTTTCTTAAAACATTTTATTTGATATATTTCAAATTATAAAATAATGCTGCTTATTGTAATAAATGAGAAAATAAAAAGCTGTATACGAAAAAAAGTTAATTCTCACCTGCTCCCTACTGAAGTAAATAGTATTAATAATCTGATAAGAGTCCTTTCCCACTTCTGCTTATATAAATATAGGCAAAAATGCCTCCCAGTGAAACAAATCTGTTAACAGATGTGTGGCCAGTTGGAATTTTTCCTCTGAATCACCTTTTACACCTTTGTCCATTTTTCTTTTATGTTATTTTTTTCTCATTTAAAAATATATGCTAATGATGTCCATTTTTTCCACTTCTCCAATCCATTGTTTGTCTTTTGGTTTTGTTTATAACACATCACATGGTATCCTTTGCCTCTAAATATACTCTAAACTGCAGGTAGTTAAATATGCCTGTCTTCTTTATAGCTTCTGCATTTCTACCATACTTAAAAATAATACAGGTTTATATAAATATTCCCAGATTCCTAGACAATACTTTTATCATTTTGCTTTTTACAATAAAATCTTTCAACCATCTGGAAATTGTTTTTATGTATGAAATCTATCTTCCACTATTGAAATCTTTACCATATTTTATGTTTCTTAAACATAACCAAATTGTATACATCCATATTAAGAACTTTACCAGTCCCCAAACACTACAAAATAATGTAAGAATCACAGTGGAATTGGGTACTAGTGAAAATAATCACTAAATTCTCCAGTGCCAGTTTGAAAAAAGAAATTATTGGCCATTCCGCTGGGGTGAGAAAGGCCAGTGAGTCTGGCTGAATTAACTAAAGGGAGATTAAAGAATGGACTAAAAGCATAAAGTGGTGACCTCTTGGGGAAATACAAATCTTGTGCAGAAAGAAGAAGATGCTTAACTTATCCTACTCAATTCCTTTCCTATATGATCAGAGGTGCCTAGCCCAGCTTCCATCCACTCCACTAAGCTGAGGAATAGCTATCATCACGTGTCTGGAAGATAATCAGCTTCTGAACTGGCAGAGCGTCTCTGGTTCTTGTGGCAAAGACACAAGTGATTCTCCCGCCTCAGCCTCCCTCGTAGCTGGGATTATAGTCACACCTGGATAATTTTTATATTTTTAGTAGAGACAGGGTTTCACCCTGTTGTCCAGACTGATCTCCAACTCCTTGGCTTAAGAGATCTGCCTGCCTTGGCCTCCCAAAGTACTGGGATTACAAGCGTAAGCCACCGTACTGAGCCTCGAATACTATTTTCTACCTTACCATTTAAACATCATTCAAATTTAATATTTTCAACAAATTTTGAAAGAAGACAATCAGGCAAATTTCATTTCAGTCAAATAGTCCCTAAACTTATACATGCTGTGGCTATGCCTTCCTCAACTTTGTTTCCCTTCATCCAGTTGAGACTTGGTTGTGCAGTTAGGGGCTCCTCAGGTGATGACATTATCAAAGGCCCTGACCCTTGTCACCAGAGTACTCACTAAGCCCCAGTTGGGAATAAAAGTGTTTGACATCCTCTCAGCAACTCTGATGCATAATTCCACCAGCGATTAGTGTTTTTCTTTCTCCACATTGATTACAGATAGTTTGCTTTTCCCTGCAAAGTTGTGTATATTTGAATGTATGTCTGTATGTTGTTTGGGTTGCAGGGAAGGAGTAGAAAAAGGAGTGAGAGGCAGTCGTGATTGGCTGGTTGTTCTGAATACAAATAACTCCATGCTTTTCACCTTTAGGGAATATATTAATGTCTCAGGATGGGAGAGATAATAAATAACGCCAAAGATCTTCTTTAGTGGTCCTGTGGCTTCATTGAAGGCGTACACTGAAATGTTTCTGAACAGGGGAAAAGCCAAATACAATGGGCATATTCCCAAAGACTGAAGGAATAAGTGCAATGTTGATTCTTCTGGGGTTTCCAGGAAAGTTGGGAAAATAAAATGAATCATTTAGAAAGTGGAGAGCTGATGCCAGGTCCTCTGTATTTGTTTCTCTCTAAACAGGGAAGAAAGCCAGTAGAAAGTAGAGCAGAGTTTCTAGTCTACACGTGTCCAGGAAACAGAGGTTTCTATTTTTGACTGCAGTTACACAAGACTGTTGATTTTTATGTTTCAGACGCAGTGCTATGAAAGACCTTGTCCTTATAGTTTTCATTATTTCAGAGATAAAATGGAAAGCAAGAGTAAGAGCCCCAATCACTAAGAACATGGCTTAGCTCTCTGCAGATCACAGACTCAGCCACCAACTTCTGCCCTATAATGAGGAAGATGCCCCACCTGCAGTCTGTGCACAACCCCACAAGAGGAACCACTCATTCACTTCCTCTTCTAATCAGCATGAAATGATGTTTTTTATAATCCTATATCTGAGGCTTTTCTATTTCCTTCTCTCTACCTACTTTGGCAACGTAAAAATATATTTGGGCCTTGTCATGGTGGCTCACACCTGTAATGCCAGCACTTCAGGAGGCTGAGGTGGGAGGACCACTTGAGCTCAGGAGGTTGAAGCTGCAATGAGTTATGACCATGCCGCTGCACTCAGCCTGGACAACAGAGTGAGACCTTGTCTCAAAAAATACATATACATATATATTTTAGACATTATGCTATACATAAAGAGCTTGTTATCTAATACACATACTATCTCTCACTAGATGTAAGCTTTATGGAGATACCATTTTTTTTAACCACTAAGCACTAACCAAATGATGATTGAATAAATAAATGATGGGTTATATTTATACCCATGTGTAAAGGCAAATACATGGTCAATGGTTAAAATTTGTTTGGAAACAAATTTTAGCTCACTATAAAAAAGAACTAGCAATTCAAGCTTTCTAAAAAAGAAACAGACTGCTTCAAAACATAAAATATTCCTTTCTACAGGAAATATTCAAAGAAAAGTAGAATGTCCATTTTCCAGTGACATTGCAGAAAGAATTACAAAATGATATGATTTTGTGCAAAACTAAAAAATGTAAGTTTTGTATGGGGGGAAAATAGCATCAAAGAACAGAACAACCAAAGAGCTTGTAAAATGCATCATAAATAAAAAAAGCTACTTCCAGCTTAATGGAAATTGGATTTTGGATTTGTATTTGAAACATGTGTAGGATTTAAAATGAGAGAGATGGTAAGAGAATACCTGCCAGGCAGGATAAACTTATCAAGGGCAATGATCAAGAAATAATAAACAAGAAGGGTTTAGGAAATTAAAATTTTCAAATATGACTGAAAGAGCCCATTTGTATTGGAAAATGCTGTGAGATAAGAGGGAATGTTGGCTTGAGGCAATTGTTAGTGTAAGAGGACTGCACACAGCCCAGAACTGGGTTTCTTTCCAGACAAAGAGAAAACATGGTAGGAGATTATCCATCGTTACCATAAACAATGTTAAGGAATATCTTGAAATTGTTTTCCAGAAAGAGTTACTAATATCAATCTAAATTTAAACTGTTAAATAACATCAAAGATTTACTTTACAAGCACATTTATAAATGTACTAAAAAACTATGTTTTCATAATTGATTCAAAGGGCAGATAAATTTCCTTTTCCCTGAGCAATTCTACCGTCAACTAATAGCCCTTATTGAAGGAAATGAAAAATCTAAACACTTTCCCAAATGTGTTGCAATTCCCTGACGACCTTCGAATGTGAATTTGCTTAGGGGTAAGGATGGGAACACTAATAGTTTCTCTGCATTCATTAACCTCATAAAGGACAAACTTTTAAATTAAATAATAAAGACCAAACAAATAAAACAGAGCTACATTTTGCTTTGCTTTACACTTTGTTCTCTTCCTTGTCTGGCTGCAAAAATCTTTGCATGATTTTCATTGAAAGTAACTCCTGAATTGATGTGAGATTTTAGTTACCCTGGGACCTATCCAGGCCTGGTTTAGATATGTTCCCATAGCCTCCCCTGCTCTTCAGGGTACTGAATTGTCATAAGGATAAACCAGTCCTTAGACATTAGGGCTAATTTCTAATTTACCCCCCTGCGTCTTTCTTTTATCATCACAAACATGTTTGGTGTCTAATTTGGTTTACTCTTAGAAAAGCATGGTTTGGAGTACATAAAACAGAATTGTTCTTCAGGCAGCAATATGCTAAAGTTTTGGGGATCTTGTAGCTTTATTATTCTATTAATTGATACGGGTTTTGAGAATCAACAAGCACATTATAAAGTAGACATCAACACTATAGTAAAATTAAAACAGTTATTCTGTGTTTTGCTGTTGTTTTCATGTCATTCAGAAAGGGAAAAGTACTCTTTAAAATTAGAAATAGAGAATAACAAGGAAGAGAAATCTATTTTGTTAAAAAAGAGCCTTTGGTAATATTATTCAATGAAAGATGAAGTGACAGGCGTGGAAACTTCTAGTCAAAGTTTGCAGCTTTGATTTGCACTGAATATCTATCCAAGATGAGTCATCCTAGAAAAGCAGTCAGTGGATTTAGAATAATCTCACTCACCATTGTTTCTGCCAAGGAAAGATTTTCTTGGTGCAGAATGTTGGGTATTCATTTGGGGTCTTGAATGGGTGGAAGAGACAAAGAACAATTTAAGAGAAAGAAAGGAGAAGAAGGAATGGATTCATGGGCAGAAAAGATTTGTCTGCAAGGGCACATTCAAGATTTGCTTTAATCTATTGTATAATTGAAATTTGAAACAGTTGTTAGCACAGGTTCACAGCCACTCAAAACTAAAAACCATTGTGGAAAAGATGCTAAGCACAAAGACATCAGCACTAAGTGAGTATAACTGCTTTACAGACAGTTTCATTTCAGTGGACATGTGCCATTTTCTTTCTTTTTGTTTTTCTGCCTAGTACAGCTGCCACATATTCAATGCACAACTTTACAGGGCATCATTCACATCTTAGGAAGAGATAGAGAAAGACAATGTTGAGATGAAGAAAAGCAGATTTCCAAGAGCATCAGAGCCTATAAATCCAGCTCTGACTTTACAAAAGTCAAAATATTCTCTTTCAGGATCAGCCAGCATGAATTGAAACTCTGTCATTTACGGCCAATAGATTCATAATTATCATAGACAAAAGCGGGGGGGAAACTTTGGTTCTCTACTATTTTACGAGCTGAATTTATGGTGCACAGAAGCATTTTCTAGTCAAAATAACTAGAGTTATGGAAAGGAAGCTAATCATCAGACTACTTTTATTATGGGAAATAAGAGCCATGTTAAACCTATGTGTATTTTATGAATTTCAAATCGGAAAAATTTTGGTAACTACTAAAAATGCATAACTCTGCCATATAGACATGAGAACTCTTACTTTTTCTATTTTTACTTTTCTCCCACTTATGTTTCTATTTTACTTATTTTGCTTGTTTCACATTTCTGCATGTTAGAAAATCACGTAGAGAGTGCATGTATTGTAAGAATAATTTTATGTTCTTTTATTCTCATTTTTAAATTAAAATGTCTTGCATTTAGTTTGAATTGTCCACTATTCCACACAATAGGTATACCATACTTTATAATTTGCCCGTTTGGGGATATTTTTTATTATTTATTTCTAATTTTTATTATTTTAAACAATGTTGTGGTAAACATTTTTAAAGATACATTTTAATTTAACTTTTTATCATTTCATTCAGGCAGCATCCTAGAACTGGACTTAGTGGTTCAATGGGTAACACAGTTTATACTCTCTTAGTTCCTTGTCTCTCCTAATAACATAACACCTTTTAAAAGCTTTCTAAATTCACTATTTCTACTCCCTCACCCTTTCCCACTCAAAACCCAGTCCAGGCAGATTTGTGTCTCTATCTTGTATTGGATCACTTTGTTAAGGTCACCAATGACTTTCATACCCTCAAATTCAATGATCCATTAGCATGTCTTTTCTTATTAAATTTCTCAGAAAAATTTGACAGTTTGGCTCTTCTCTCCTTGAAACATTCTCTCCTTATCTCTGCTTGAATTTGGGGATGCCACCTTTTCCTGGTTTGGCTTCAACCTCACAAGCCACTCCTCCACAGCCTCCTTTTCTAGCTCACCTTCCCCTTGCTTACTTCTAGATACTGTGTGGTCTCGGGGCTCAATTCGCAAACATATATGCCATCTACATGTACCCTCTAAGTGATTTCATCCAGGAATATGGCTTTAATGACCATCCATACATTGATGGCTCCCAGATTTATACCTCCATCCAGCCCTCTCTGTTGAAAGCCTAGCTCATATATACGATAATCTATATAACACCTATGCTAAAATGTAAGATTTCCACAACATGCTGTATTCCCTCCCTTAGGCTTATCCCTCTCTCTTCCCCATTTCAAGAAAACTGCGCAGTGATATAATTCACCATTCACTACAGCCAAAAATACTGGAATATTCTTTAACTCTTCTCTTTCCCTCACAGCCCACATTGTCAACAAACTGACCACATAAGATTTATTTTCTGTCGGGAAAAAAAGCCTGACTTCATTTTTCAATTCAAATAAGAGTGTTACATGATGAGTTCCAGTAACAACCAACTCATTTCATAATTCGAATTCTAAAGTACATAGATGGATTTGATCAAGAACCTTGCATTGAGGCTTTCACCAGTTGAAATATATTTCTGTTTTGCAATATATATCTTGCTTAGTTGTTAAGGGCTTTCTTCAGAAGTCAGAAGATAATAAATTGTCTCTTTATTTGGAATCTTGGGGATTTTTTTTTAGCACCCTAGAACAATGCACCTTTCTGGATGGTTGAGATGTATTCTTTTCTTGAAGGGGCAGGAGGGAAGGGTGAGGTTGGAAAAAGAAACGGGAAAGAAGCAGTATCATGACATCAAGACCCGTAAGCATGTTCTAGAGCAGGCTGGTTTAAAGAAAGTCTTCATTTGACTGTGGGCCTAAATGGAACACTATCATGGTCATATTTGTCACAAGCAAACTTACATCTAGAAGAAATACAAGTTGTTCCTGTTAGAACAAGGACTTACTGGAAAGTCATTTCCCACCAGTGATTTGAGATGCTGTTATTATCGTACCTGAAGTTCCATGTACAATTAGGCCATATTACAGATTTGCTATTCCATTTAATTGACCTGTCTGCCTACCCTTAATTTTCACTTAAGAATTTTCTTTCTCTCTTGTCACTTTTGTCCAACAGAAAATATGCTCTTTTCTTCTACATTTTCTTTTAACTGTTTTTTGTTTTGGCATACAAATGACAGGAATTTTTTAAATGTTTATATTGTATCCAGTCTTCTGGTAGTGGTCTTTGTTCTCTTTTAGGTTTTCTGATGTACAATCATTTTATCTACTTACATGCAGATGTTTTATCTTTCTTTTCAATTCTTATGCTTCTAATTGTTCTTCTGGGCTGACTGCATTAGCAAGTAGCTGCAATACAATGTTAGAGAGCAGGAGAGGTAATGAACATCTTTTTCCTTCACCTACTTAATAGGAAAGCCTGCTGGTTTGGAGTTATGGTGTATGCCAGTTTTATGTTAAAGAATTAGTTATTAGTTTTTATTTTTCAGTGTTTAACATGAATCCCTGTTGTATTTTGTCAAATTCCTTTTCTGCACCAATAATCACATGATTTTGCTTGTTAGCTTTTGTGTCAGTTGCTAAGCTACTAACTGTTACCTACAAATGCTTAGCTCCTATACCTTGCTTCTAGAGTAATAACTGCTGATGTCAATCATGCACTGCCCCCCAGAGCTAGTTGACTCTTTTTGGGTGTGCTTTTCTTATCTCTCCAAGTGGATAATTAGCACATTCTATTTGGTACATTTTATTAAACGTCTCCACAGGGTTAAGTGAATTTAGTGAGGTAACGACACTCAACATTGTTTAGCTGCCACAACCCCTGTCCATCATTGCTCAGGAAAATTGTTAATCATCTATAGCTAGACATATACCTGCTGGTACTTACCTAGAATGTTGAAATCACATACCAGAGACAGGAGAGAAGAAAAATTCCAAGGGGAACTCTCATGTAAATGCTACTTTTTCCAAGCAACTAAAGCAGCTCCTCTATTCTTTCCAGGAAAAAAAGCCCCTACTTTGAGCACATTCCTGGTATCTTCATCAATAGAAAAAAAATTTACAAAGAAAACTAGAGATTTTATTAGCATTTTTGTGGTTTCAGACTTAATATGACGTGGGGATGATCTGATTGGGAAAAAGAATAAGGTTCCTAAAAAAGTGGACCAATTGATAAATAGCCAGATTCTCCAGTGACTACTTCGTGTGTCTATTGTTTTTCTCAAGCAGAAATGTAAAGACAGGAGAAGGTAGAGTCCAGTCTTACCCAGCCCCTGCAGGTCCAGGAGAAAGCTAACTCTAGTCTATGCTACCATAACACGGTGCAAAAAACAAACAATCAAAAATACTAAGATAAGTAGAGTCTCCTTGTTTTACATAGTTTCATACGTAAAGAAGAATGGAAGAGTGTTATCCACAATTAACATCAAAGATTCCCTTATTCTTCACAGACTCAGTGTAGAGGCTCAGACACTTATCTTATGACCACAGAAAGAAATGAAGAAAAGAACGAGAATAGATTTGCCAGGGCCAGGGCTTTACCCAAGAAATATAGCTGAGAAAATGTGGGAGGGTAATAGGTAGGCACCTAGGTTCTGCAAGGTGAGAACTGGATGCAAAGAATAGATGAGAGCTTTCTTCCCCATCTCTAGTCATTGCTACAAGTCCAGGAGACCATAAAATAGAGTTTCAGAAAACTGATATGTAAAACACGGGTTATTACCAGAATGTGCATGGGAGCCCAGAGTTAAATATAAAGCACTTGGATGTTTGCAAAGGCACTAGCATGCTCAGAGTTAGCCAGCTACTAGACTGCTTTCTCACACCTGAAAAATTCTAAAAGAAAGGATACTACATTTCCCTCCTTTGTCTTTTTTCAAGAATTTGGAAAAGGCCTAACTCTTTTAACTTATTTAAAGCTGTTGAGATTAAGACATATAATATAGCTCTGAGAGGAATGTAATCAATTAAGGGTCTTCTCAGGTGTTAAGGATTTTCAGACAGTCTTAAAACTGAAAAAACTTCCCTTTTAACACTGTTTGCTTTCTTTTTTAAATTTATTTATTATACTTTAAGTTCTGCATACATGTGCAGATCGTGCAGGTTTGTTACATAGGTATACATGTGCCATGGAAGTAGTTTGCTGCATCCATCACTCTGTCATCTACATTAGATATTTCTCCTAATGCTATCCCTCCCCAATCCCCCTACCCTCTGTTATTGCTCCCCTAGCCCCCCACTCCCCAGGACCTGCTGTGTGATGTTCCCCTCCCTACGTCTGTGTGTTCTCATTGTTCAACACCCACTTATGAGTAAGAACATGTGGTATTTGGTTTTCTGTTCTTGTGTCAGTTTGCTGAAAATGATGGCTTCCAGTTTCATCCATGTCCCTGCAAAGGACATGATCTCATCCTTTTTTATGGCTACGTAGTACTCCTATAGTATATATGTGCCATATTTTCTTTATCCAATCTATCTTTGATGGGCATTTGGGTTGGTTCTAAGTCTTTGCTGTTGTGAACAATGCCTCAATAAACATACATGTGCATGTGTCTTTATAATAGAATGATTTACAATCCTTTGGGCATATACTCAGTAATGGGATTGCTGGATCAAATGGTTCTAGATCCTTGAGGAATCACCATACTGTCTTCCACAATGGTTGAACTAATTTACACTCCCACCAACAGTGTAAAAGTGTTCCTATTTCTCCACATTTCTTTCCTTTTCATTTGCTCTTTGCCCCTTTGTATGTTCTATCTACCTTTCATTTAACACAATGAGTTACTTTATATTAAGGGGGAAATGAAAAAAGAATTTTTTTGAGTTCAGACCACCTGGGGGCAGTGCTTCCCTTGACAAAGGCACTGCCAGAAACTAGAACAAGGGGAAGGGAACATCAGGAGGAGGGCATTCAATGACGTGTCCGATGTAACAGTGAGGTTTTGGTTGGCTGTAGAAACAAATGAAGATTCCCCAAAGGCTACCAAACCAAAAGAGCCAGAAGACTCTAGAGCAGTGAACTAGGCCCAGTGAACACAGTCAATTCCCAGTCTCCAAACTGAATTCCCAGAGCTCCAGGAAAAGGAAAGAATGGAAACTCCAATGAGTACCCTGCTGGTGGTCCTGTGTGCGCAGCTGACCTGTGAGTCAGGGGGGTTGTGAAGAGGGGAGGAGTCGTGAAAGCAATGGCAAGTTGGGGCAGCCAGGGCACTGAAATCTAGAAGGATCCCAGGGACAATCTTGGGTCTACTCTCAGGAATGTAAAACAAATAATGAAACAAACAAACTATATATATATGAAAATGTTTCATTCCTCCTGAGCAGGGTCAAATGGACAACTGCCAGTGGAACAGGATCCTCCTTCCCTGAAAGTCAAGGAAGGCGACAGCGTCACACTGAACTGCAGTTACAGAGATAGCGCTTCAGATTTCTTCCAGTGGTTCAGGCAGGATCCTGAGGAAGGCCTCATTTCCCTGATACAAATGCTATCAAATGTGAGAGAGAAGATCAGTGGAAGATTCACAGCCAGGCTTGAAAAAAAAGACCAGCACTTTTCTCTGCACATAGAGGATTCCCAGCTCCATGACTCAACCACATTCTTCTGTGCAGCAAGTACACAGTGCCCCACAGTCACCTGCACCCTGTACCTAAAGCTTTATGAGAAACCCGGGCACACTGCCATTTGTGAGGGCCCTGGGGCACTGACTATAACTCTGCTGTGTGCAAAGGGAAATATGAAGGACCATTTTATAACATAATATCAAACATTTCATTTGAAGACCATGTGCAGAGGGATAATGTTTTCAAACACTATCTAAAGTATTTTGTTTCTCAGTGTGAGGCCCTTCCTTTGTGAAAACTAGTCCAAAAATGAGAGGCTAAATATCAAAAAGGAGAGAGCACTAAAGAACAAAGAAAGAGTAAAATTCTTGTCTTTGAGCTTCTTTGTAGACTTTTACAAAGATATAGGAGATACAAAATCTTGAAAGCCATGACCATCAAATTCAATAGTGAAAGAAAAAACATTTTGACGTGCCAAAAAGATTGGCTTAGAAGATCAAATACCAAAATCTGAGGGAAAACGGTACAAAGCATTTAAAGGAAAAGAGAACACAACATGGTAGAAAAGCTGTCTTCTCCTTAAAAGGGATGAAATATCAACCAGCTAGCTGGAAAGGAAGTCAGTGATGTCGCCAGAGGTCATGGACAGTGAGTCCAGCACCCTGCTCTTTTCTAGGGTCAGAGCCCTGAGCAGGTGGGTGGGAGGAGGGTAAGTCACATTTAGTGATGACTTTGAACTGAAGGAACAGTGAATTTCGGCAAAAACTTTTTGATCATTGTGTCTTATATCAATACCCACAGGAAAACACCCATTACAGAGAAAGCATTGAATAACCATGTGGATACATGGTCCATCCAGAGAACGTTGGCCAGGCAGAGGACGTCTGCCCTTGTCAATTTCTTGAACAATAGACCCATGAACAGATTAGCTGAGGTGACAGATCGAGTTTCTTTATAAGCCCAGAAACCTGGGTTTTCTCCCACCGAGACAGATTTAGCTACTGCTACTGCTGCTGCAGGACTTTTCCTTAGTTTAAAGATGAGGTTCTTTGTCCCATGATCATGAAAATTCAAGCTCGCAGACAATGTGAATGGTGAGTAAGGCAGGGTTTTATTGGGTGAAAAGGAAGAAAAGGGGGAAACAAAGACTCTCGCAAGGCCAGGGTCCCCACTGGAAGACTTCCCAGCCAGCAGTTCGCATCCCAAGTTACACACAGGAAGAAGAGGAGCCTGGCTCCTCCCCACTGCAAAGGGTGCAAACGTCTGTGGCTCTACCCTAGTCCATAGGCTGCTTGGAGTTTCTCCAGGGACCCCCTCCCACCTGGCTATCTCACTGCCAAATGTCCACCTTGACAGCAGTAGATACAACACTGAGCCTTCAATGTGGAATCATCCCTCAAAGGAAACAACCATACACTAGTCAGCAAGTTGATTACATTGGACCACTTCCACTCTGGAGATATCAGGAATTTTTTCTTATAAATATATATTCTGGATGTGAATTTGTGGTCTCCAAAGTGCCCCACATAGTTGCATGAACTGAGGGCTCAGAGTATCTGATTGGTTATTCTGATCATCAAGAGATTTCATATCTCTTGCATCAACAGACCCACTTTATATCAAGGGTTTGTGACAATGGGCATGTATGTCATGTAGCATAGAGCTCTATCATATAGCATTAGCCATGAACCACTGGCCTGATAGAACTTTGGAATGAACACTTAAGGGCCCAGCTACAGCACCAGCTTAGGGGTAGCACTCTGTGGGGTTGAAAAGCTATTCTACAAGATAGTGTTGTGTCCCTCTTACATAAAATACATGGACCTGGGCACCAAGGGGTGGAAGTAGAACTATCACCCCATCAACCACCACTTTTAGTAACCCACGTTTGTGCTTCCTGTTCTTATAACCATAGGTTCAGCTGGACTAGTGAATCTGTTTCCCTTTGAGGGGGAAAAGGGAGGCTGCTGCTTCTATTAGGGAAACAGAAAGGTTTTTACCAAACCCAAGGTAACATATACTAACCACATAATTTGGGGATCTTCATGCCAGTCCTGAGGGCCAAGAAAGGACTTACTACTCTGGCAGGGACAACTGATCCTGATTATCATGAAGCGCAACCCCACAGAGCCGGGGAAACATGTCTACAACTCAGGGAATTCACTGGGATGACCTTTAGCACTTTCATGTCAGTGATCATTGCTAATAGGCAACTGTAACAATTATAGCCTGACAAGAGCAGACTAACCAGGGGCTTATAATATTCAGTAATGAAGGTCTAGGTGATCTCCCTGGAAAGGAAATCTAGAGTATTAGAAAAAAAATATTAGCCAAAGGTGGGGAGAATCAAGAATAAGTAGTGTCAAAGGTAGATGGAGAAGATAATAAATATGAATTGCAGACATGGAACCAACTATAGCAATTATAACTTGTCCCAATAACCCTCTTGTTGTCAAAAAAAAAAAAACAACTAGTAATATGTGTGGATTTCACAGAGCACAAGTGGATCTGAGCAAGCCAAGGAGTGAACTGTAGAGATACTGCTGGTGCCCTGCCCATATCTCCTAGGCAGTCGCACCAACACCACTCACCGAAAATTCCAGCAACCCTGAAGATGACTTTGACTTTCTGGCCATGAACGTGGACGGAGTGGAGGATAAGCCAGAAATGCAAAAGAGTTAGTGCCCCAAGAGCAGTTCTTAATCAGTGATAGACAGTGAGTTTAGGCATGATTACTCCAGTTTCTTCATGACTCATTTGGCAAAGCTCCAAAGCGTATGCTATGCTGTTTCTCAGAGTTATTGTGTCAGGTAGTTAGACGGGCAGGAATGGGGCACAAGAGGGCTCTCCCCTCCACCCACCAGGAATCATCAGGTGATGGATTGGCAGTTATATTGCCTCTCTAAAAATGATAATTGGCAGCAAACTATTACTGGCAACATCCCCAACAGATAAAGACACTTGAGATTGGTAATCTGCTTCCAATAAAATCTCAGGAATTGGGCAAGTGAGCCCAGCATGCACATTAAGAGACAAAACAGTGGAGTATGAACTTTTCGGGGCATTCCAGCAGAAATGGGAAGAAAGCCTCAGATGGGCATGCGTACAACTTCCTAAACACACCACTCATGCCTACTTCCCAAGTGTAAGGAGGGCACTGTGCATGCAGGCAGCCCACCCTAAGGGAAGAATCATGGGAAAGGTGCAAGATGCTGGAGGTGGGTCAGTATATAACATCTTAGGATCAAGGTTGAAGGCTACACTTGTCCTTCAAGTTGCCTGCTTGGGTCTCTTCCAAGTGTACTTTCCTTTCTTTCCTGCTGTAAAGCTTTTTAATAAACTTCCACTCCTGTTCTGAAACTTGCCTTGGTTTCTCTTCTGCCTTATGTCCCTCAGTCAAATTCTTTCTTCTTACAAGGCAAGAATTGAGGTTGCTGCAGACCCGTATGGATTCGCCACAAGTAACTCAGAACCTTCTACCCCTAACATTATCCAGCTGCAGTAAGCTGCAATTGCCCATAGGGGTGACTGCCTAGACACATCTGTGTTGGCTTCCCTCCTTCCCTGATGTACCTTCTACCCCTAACATTATCCAGCTGCAGTAAGCTGCAATTGCCCATAGGGGTAACTGCCTAGACACATCTGTGTTGGCTTCCCTCCTTCCCTGATGTACCTCCTACCCGTGTTTTGCCAATAAAAAGAGTCAACCTCTGTAAAACAGTTAAAGAGATTGATTTGGAGCCAAATATGAGTGACCACAGCCTTTGACACAGCCCTAAGGAGGTCCCGAGAACAGGTGCCAAGGTGGTCAGTGTGCAGCTTGGCTTATACATTTTAGGGAGGTATGGGACTTCAGTCAAACACATTTAAGAAATACATTGGTCGAGAAAGGTGGGACTACTCGAAGCAATGGGCAGGAGAGTCTGTGGGAGTGGGGAGCTTCCAGTTTATAGGTAGATTTAAAAATTTTCTGGTTGACAATTGGCTGAGTTTATCTAAAGACCTGGGATTAATAGAAAGGAAATGTCTGGATTGCAATAAGAGGTTGTAGAGATCAAAGTTTTATCAGGCAGATGAAGCCTCCAAGTAGCAGGTTTCAGAGAGAATTAATTGTAAATGTTTCTTGTCAGACTCAAGGTCTGTGTCAATGTTAATGCCTAAGAGGTATAATGAAGCATGTCTGACCCCTACTTCCCATTATGGCCTGAACCAACCCCTCAAGTTAAATTTGAAGAGAGCCCTGGTCAAGAAAGAAGTCCACTCCAATGGTTTCAGGGACCTGGGAGGCCTTAGAATTTTAATTTTGGTCTACAGTTTTCTAGAATCTGTAGATAAACTATTTACACACAAATTATTGTGTTGAAACTGACTTTTAGGGATCCAAAATCAAGATACAGGAATTCAAACCATGGGACAAGGGTGAAGATTATCTAGAAGAAATGTTTGTGCCCCTTCTCTTATTGCTATTAAGCTGAGCTTTGCAGCACAAGGGATGGTAGCAGCCTGATTCAGGACAGGTCCCAGTGCCTACAACTCCTTGAGCATTTGTAAAATGCTGGGGACGCTCAGCCACCTACCCCTGTTACAGAGAACATGTGCTCCTCAGACAGCGCCCAATACATAACAGGGCCCCATTCATATGCCCAGTTTAGGGACCACAACTCAGGAATCACATAAGGATCCCTGACACTCCCTCTGGAAATGGAAAATTCTAAAGAATCAGAGTAAGGTTTTTAAAAAGTTCTTTTTTCACAATATATTTTTTAATGGAATGAAAATGATGAGAGCAATTCTTCACACAAATATAAATTAAACTGAGGCAATTTAGTGCTGATGAGAACGTCTGCGATAGTTATTTCAGAGCTTCTTGATATAGCGTAAACAAGGTGGGGTTTGTTGGTGTTGTTTGCTTGTTTTTTGAGATGGAGTTTCACTCTTGTCACCCAGGCTGGAGTGCAGTGGCACGATTTCAGCTCACTGCAACCTCTGCCTCCTGGGTTCAAGTGATTCTCCTGCCTCAGCCTCCCAAGTAGCTGGGATTACAGGCACAGACTACCATGCCCAGCTAATTTTTGTATTTTCAATAGAGATGAAGTTTCACCATATTGGCCAGGATAATCTTGAACTTCTGACTTCAAGTGGTCTGCCTGCCTCAGCCTCCCAAAGTGCTGGGATTATAGGTGTGAGCCACTGAGCCTGACCAACAAGGTTATTTTTTTAATCCATGTAAAATGCGAGCACAATTGGACACTACATATTCTGCTTTTATTTATCTCTGAATTTAGTCAATGCTCTTTTAGTTACAAGCATATCTTTTTTCTTATTCTTTGGGAAATTGTAAAAATGCAAAATTTGAATATAAACAGGTATATTCTTATCACCCAAAATTAAGTGCTTGTATTTCATAAGATTTGCTTTGTAATTTTTATTTTTTTTTAAATAAGAAGAAAAATAAAATCACAGGGTTTGCCATTTGTTGTGAATGGAGTCAGAGGCTTCTGCCCACGATTCTGGGTCAGGTTCTCCTCTCCAAGATTAGGTCTTATCAAAAACAAATTTGCCAGCTCCATTTCCTCTTTATTTAGGCTAACTAAAAGCACTCCAGAAACATTTTATATTTTCATGTGAACTTATAACCAGAGGCCTATTTTCTGAGAAAAAAGTATTCAGAAACACCCCTCCTTGAAACCTAGTCACCCACCCACCTATCATAGCATTTCCTGCTCTGAAGGAGAATTCTCACCAAGCACAGAGGAACCCAGATCAGAGCAGGAGACTTTTCACTCTTCAGGGGAGCGCTGTCAGCATGACATATGTTAGCTTGCTGTGGACAGTCGTGGTCTCCACCTGTCTTGGTAAGGAAGATGAAGGTCTTTCTTTACAAAGGCATCTAATGGGTCTGGGAAGCAGGAGGGATGAACAGAGCAGCAACTGCATTGCCTCTTAGAGCCCAGGCCCCTGGAGGGAGAAATATGCTACCTGAGGCTGGAATCACAGAGAAAGTTGGTGGGCATGGGAATCAGCTTGTGAGTCTGTTTCTCTCTCTGACATGATATCCCAGTGAAGTTCTTTTTCTCCTCTTTCCCAAAGAATCTGGCATGTCCCAGGTAGTCGCTCAGTCTCAACCAGAGATGTCTGTGCAGGAGGCAGAGACTGTGACCCTGAACTGCACATATGACACCAGTGACAGTAATTATTATTTGTTCTGGTACAAGCAGTCTCCCAGCAGGGAGATGATTCTCGTTATTCGCCAAGAAGCTTTTAAGCAACAGAATGCAACGGAGAATCGTTTCTCTGTGAACTTCCAGAAAGCAGCCAAACTCTTCAGTCTCAAGATCTCAAATGCACAGCTGGGGGACACCGCCATGTATTTCTGTGCTTATAGGATCACACGGTGAGACAAGCAACAGGGAGAGGCTTACAGAAACCTCAGAACTCAGAGTCTGTGCAAACGTCATAGGGTGCAAGGGAAGTGGTAGGGTAATAGGTATAGAAAATCAATGACTTCTCTTGGAAATAAAGGCTTCCCCTGTTTCTTCTCCTATAAGAAACTCAAAGAGATGGATGTCTGCAGCTTCAATCCTTAAAGTAACAATAAAGATAATGACGTGTTTAGTGCTTTCCAGTTTTACAAAGTGCCTTCACTAAGGTACTTATTACAGGTCAGATTTCCTAAGCATTTTCTCTGTCCAGAAAAGTTTTGTAATTTGCCTAGGCACTATTACCTTCAGAAATGTTAAACCTTTTCCATTTGTTAACTGTTGCTTTTCCTTTTATTTGTCTATCTAGTCCAAAACTGCATCTCCTCAAAACAAGGTACCCATTTTAGAACACAACAGGTGTGACAATGGTGGCATAACCAGAATGGGGACCCGCTGGGCCCACCACAGACTTAGGAGATCACCTAGGTCCACTGCAGTAGAACCCAGAAGAACGATGAAAAGGCTTTGAAAGGCTCCGCTGAAGGGCCAGCTCGTGGGCAATCCCTCAGTGGTTGGAATGCTATGCTTCAGGAAGTGATAATATTGGTTAAACCACTGGCTGATACATGGCGTTGTGGCAAAAATTTAGAAACTAAGTCATAGACATAGAATAGAGTCCTCTCATATCACTCCCTATAGCTCATTTTCCAAATTTGTGTTTCCCTTTCCCACAACCTTAGGTTCTGCTAGATTAGAGGTCATAGTTCCCAAGAAAGGATTCTCCCTCCAGGGATTCAGTAACCTGCAGCCATGTCTGCCACTTTTAAGTCACTCCAAACTCCCTGTGCCAGTAGCCCAGCAGGCAAAGACAGGAGGTATTGTACTGGAAGGGGTAATTGATCCTGATTATCATGAAGCACCAGATTGCTGTGACACAGGAGGGTGAGGGGGATTGTGGCTATCATGTGAGTATTTTACATTGGTGTCTCCATGCCCAATACAAACAGCAAGCAGCAGTTCTTGTAGCAACAAGGCCTCAAAAGGGCAACGTGATCAAGAACTGAGACTCTTCAGCAATGAAGTTTTACAGAACAGAAGCTCATGTCATGCAACCTTCCTGTATTAAATGCATTAAAGGAACTGCAGCCAGATGCAAGCTTGAAGACACAGTGACACAGTGGAAATAATATAGGGCAAGCATGCATCTGAGTAGAGCAAAGAAAGGACTGTAACTGATATCTTATGTGCCTTGTTGTCCCTTCCAAATGCCTCTCTGATTTTAGCTAGAGTTGTGGTAGACAATCACACACATCTCATGCTGGTAACATCCAACATTAAGCACATTCTGCATTTTGTTTTGCTTTGATTTCTACCCCAGGGCCTTCTCTAATATCTCAAGAGATCCCTTAATTTAAGGGCAATCACAGCCTGAAATTACAGGGAAATTACTACCTCATTGGCAAACACTAACCAATGGGGAAAAAGAGCCAGGGGATAAATGCACTAGCTTTGTGTCCTTTAAGTAGACAATTCCGAGAGGCAACTATATGCTTCTTGGGAGATCCTACCAGAATCAAGTCCCACTCAAGTCAAGTATTGCTCAACCCACTTTCTTCTTTTATAATTTATTTTTATAGATCAAGGGAGTACAAGTGCCACTTTTCATATATGGATATATGGTGTAGTGGTGAAGTATGGGTTTTCAATGTAACCATCACTGAATAGTGTACATTGTACTCATTCAGTTTCTCATTCCTCATTCTCTTCCCACACTCCCACCTTTTCCAGTCTCCAATGTCTGTTTTCTTTGTCCATGTCTATGCATTCTTTAGCTTCCAATTGTAAGTAAGAATATGTTTCTCATGTTGCTATAAAATACATGATTTTATTCTTTTTATGACTGAGTAGTATTCCATGGTGTGTGTGTGTGTGTGTGTGTGTGTGTGTGTGTGACATTTTCTTTAATAATCCATTGATGGACACTTAGGTTGATTCCATATCTTTTCTATTGTGAATAGTGCTGTGATAAACATACCAGTGAAGGTATATTTTTGATATAATAATTTCTTTTTGGGGGGTAGATATGCAGTAGTGAGATGCTCAGTTGAAGAGTAGTTCTATTTTGAGAAATCTCCACACTGTTTTCCATAAAGGTTGTACTGATTTACATTCCCACCAACAGTGTATAAGTGTTCCCTTTTCTTCTGCCTGCTCACCAAATATCTGCTGTTTTCTGAGTTCTTAATAGTAGCCATTCTGATGTGAGATGGTATCTCATTGTGGTTTTAATTTGCATTTATCTGATGATTAGTGACGTTGAGCATTTTCTCATGTTTGCCAACCATTTGTATGTCTTCTTTTGAGAAATATCTGTTCATGTCCTTTGCACACTTTTAAATGGGGTTATTTGTTTCTTGCTTGTTGTGCTGTGTGAGTTCCTTGTCGATTCTGGATATTAGTCATTTGTCAGATGCATGGTTTGCAAATATTTTCTCCCATTCTGTAGGCTGTTTATTCTGCCGATTATATATTTTGTGGTGCAGAAGCCATTTAGTTTAATTAAGTCCCATTAGTCTATTTTTGGTTTTGTTGCATTTATTTTGAGAATTTAGTCATAAATTCTTTGCCTAGACCAATATCCAGAAGAATTTTTCCTAGGTTTTCTTACAGAATTTTTATGGTTTCATGTTTTATATTTAAGTCTGTAATCCATTTTAACTTACTTTTTGTATATAGTGAGACAAACAGTTTCATTCTTCTGTGTATAGCTATCTAATTTTCCCAGCACTATTTATTGAATAGGGTGTCCTTTCCTCAGTGTATGTCTTTGTCTACTTTGTCAAAGATCAGTTGGTTGTAGGTGTGTGGCTTTATTTCTGGGTTCTGCATTCTGTCCCATTAATCTGTGTGTCTATTTTTTATACAAATACCATGCTGTACTGGTGCTATAGCCTTGTAATACCATTTGAAGTCAGGTAATGTGATACATCCAGGTTTTTCTTTTTGCTTAGGATTGCTTTGGCTATTCAGGCTCTTTTTTTGTTTCATATTAATTTTAGGGTGTTTTCCTAATTTTGTGAAAACATAATATTGGTATTTTGATAGGAATTGCATTGAATCTGCATATTGCTTTGGGCAATATGGTCATTGTAATAATATTTCTTTTTTCAGTTCATAAGCATGAGATGTTTTTTCATTTATTTGGGTCATCCACAATTTCTTTAATCCGTTTTCTAGTTTTCCTAATAGAAAGAATTCACCTTTTTGTTTAAATGTATTTCTAGGTATTTTTGTGGCTATTATGAATGTGATTGAGTTCTTAATTTGGTTTGGAGCTTGGTTGTTACTGGTATATAGAAATGTTACTTATTTTGTACATTGATTTTTATCTTGAAACTTTACTAAATTCACTTATCAAATCTAGGAGTCTTTTGGAAGAGCCTTGAGGGTTTTCTAAGTCTAAGACATATCATCAGCAAACAGACTTTCTCTTTTCCAATCTGGATGCCTTTTATTTCTTTCTCTTGACAATTGCTCTGGCTAGGACTTCCAGTACTATTTTGAATAAAACTGGTGACAGTGGGCATCCTGCTTTACCTACTTTCTCTCTCCTGCATCCTGAGATCACTTCCTTCACCCAAGGTAGTTTTAGGCTCTGTTTTGGGGAGAAATCAAACTAATACAAGAAATCTTTGGAAAGCCAAAGATTCCTTGAAAATTAACAAAGAAAGAACAGAGGAGAGCTCAAGGTGAACTTTACTGGGCTGAGCTAATAAAAAGGCAAGTGAGTATTTGAGTGAGTAATTGTAAAAAAAAAAGATATCACCTTATTTTTTTCAAAAGATGATAAGGCAAATCACATTTACTAAACTCCAATCTCTGCAGATATGCGATCATGTATTTTCAGTGTTCAAAAACTTTACTTACCAAGTTTAAGCTCTTTCAACTGTCTCTCATTTCCCCTTCTGAAATCTTCTGATCCTTAACTATTTAAACTTTATTCCTAGCTATTCCCAAAGTATGTCTCTCTTCTAGTCAGGTTTTTCTCCTTACTGGCTCAAAGACACTTAAATCTCATTGCGGGCATTAGCATTTATTTACTGGTTGTTCCGCCCACCCAAATTTCCCTTTTATGTATTTCAGACTGCTTAAACCATATTAATCTTATAACGACCACCAGAAATCTCTCTTCTCTCTAAGAGTTCTTCTTTAATATTCAAATAATCCTTTAATGCCTTCTCTTCCAAATGTCATACAGTATCAACTGTGAACCAAACAATCTGACTCTTACTGACAGACCTTCCTGAGGCGTTTGCTATTGTTTCCAGACACTCATCTTTCCCCGAAATACATCATATTCTCTATGCAGACAGAGTCTGCCTTGTACCCTTCATAATTCCTCACTGCTCTTGGCACAGTATTAAGCACATAACAAGTGCTAATAAGACCCAAATATTATGCTTAAAGTTTAAATTATAATCATGCTATATTTCTGAAAGAACGTCAAGGAAAAGAAACAGGTTTCTCTGAGGGGTAAGACGTGATACAAGGTAGAATTTAAGAAAGCAGTGATAAAGGAAAGGACAGGTACATTTTAAACATCCAAGTCTTTTGATTTAGTGGAAACATAAATCTGAAACTCGTAAAAAGATTACATCTAGAATATATTTCTTCCTAAACCAAGTTCTCTCCATACAGAGAAGTCCTAGAAACTGCCTCTGTAATAATCTGTTTGACCTGAAGAGAGCACTGTTTGTTCCCGTTGATAGCAGTTATTTGCAAAAAGCAATCTCATCTTGAAGAATCTGCTATTCCTAATACATACAAAATAACTAGAACAAATCCTATGTATCTGTAGAGTCTATGTCAGATTTCCGTATTCTAGAATCAAATTTTCTACCCATTTAGAAAAGTCAAACCATGGAAGAGCTTTTAGGAACCATGGTGGCTTCAGCCTGGATGAAAGCTGAGTGAATTTATGTGATCAGGAACAGAGAGGACTCAGAAGGTTCTGAGAACTAGTCTCTATATTTTACAGAAGGGATTCAAAGAACAAATAAAATATTTAATTCACCCTTTATTTAATTTACCCTTAATTCATCTTTTTAAGAAAATTTGCTATCAAATGAAGAAAGAGGAAAGCTCTTCTTGACCATCTGCTCAGAAAGACAGAATCAATCTCTGTTCTCCAGAGAGACAGAACCAATAGGATGAATATAGAGATATATGAGAGGGGATTTATTAGAAGAATTGGCCTGTGTAATTATGGAGGCTGAGAAGTCCCGTGACAGACTGTCTGCAAGCTGGAGACCCTGGGATGCTAGTAGTAGTGTGGCTAGTTCAAATCCAAAAGCCTGAGAACCCAGGGGCCATTGGCATAAATCCTGGAGTCCATAGGCCAGAGATTCCAGAGGTCTTGTTTCTAAGGGCAAGAGAAAAAGAGTGTATCCCAGTTCCGGGTGAGAGAGAGACCAAGTCACTTTTCCTAGGTTTCTGTTCCATCCAGGGCCCTAGCAGATCGGATGCCCACACCAAAGACTGCTCTTTCCCACGCATTCCACCAAGACTTAGAAGCCAATATCCTCTGGAAATACCCTCACAAACAATGCTTTACCAGTTCTCTAAGTATTCCTTAATTCCATCAAGTTGATGCCCAAAATTAACTATCACACCATCCACAAAGTAAAGATGTTTTATCATCTACTCTAATTATTTGCACAGTGTTTCAGATCCACAGATACAGAATGAAAAAGATCTAGAATAAATCTTATGCCTTTGTTTCTGTTCTTGTTAACTAGAGTTTTGTAGTGCAGGGGAAGATAAGCAGCCTCCTTCAGTGCTAGTACCAGCTCCACCTCTCCCTGAACAACAAGACCACCCAGTCAAGGAACTCAGCCATCTACCTCTGTGCTGCAGGAACCTACATGCCCCTGAAAGCACCTAAATGCACCACCCCACCACCCTGCATTGGAACCTCCACTCAGGGGTTAGTAAACCATCTTCATCACCTCCTCTGACCAAAAGAATATTGTCATGAATATAACAAGTCAAAGAAAATCTTGTTTAAAAGACTTTTTAAAAGTTTTTTGTTCACTGTATTTTCAGATAAGGAATTCAGAGTCGTGAGAACCCTAAACATGAGCTGTCTGAGGTGATTAGGACTGAGAACTCTGAGTGTTCTTTCATCAAACCCACCCAACTAAGAGGGGCTGTCTCAATGATTGGAGCGGCTTCTCCACTTGTGCCATTAATTGCTGATGTGCCTCAGTTTTGGCATCTGTAAAAATTCTCCCATGAGAACGTGAGAGTAGACATGTGATACTCACATATTTTTCTCCTAGTTTTTACTTTTTATAGTCTAACTAACTCCAGTAAGAAATCCCATGATAGAGTTCCCAGATAGGGTTGATATCTCAAGGGAGCACAGTAGAATTTCTCAGACTGCCCAGAAGGGGTTCTGCTTCCACAAAAAGGCACCTGTCTGCCCACCCCACCCATATTTGCCCACTTAAAAGTTCTTTTATATACATCATTTTATTTGGTCTTCAACCTTCAATAACTTGATTATCTGTGAGACTTGGGAACTGATTGGATGCTAAATACAAGATACTAAGATTCTGATTGCATAGGACCCAGAGGATCATAGAAAATATCTAAAATGGCAAGATCTGTTTATGTCCCTACCACCCTGAATGCACCCAATCTCATCTAAAATGGCAAGATCCATTCAGCAATGCAGCATTGCAATCCCCAATCAGCATTGCAATTACAGGCCCAGTGAGCCCAGGCAAAACACAGAAAACATCTACTCTTGAGAGCCTAATTAGTGAACTCATAGCTGCAGCTGACCTGAGACTGGGAAAGAAGACAGCCCAATCATCTAGAGTTGACTATACAGACTAGACAGTGGTGGTACATGCCTATAGTCCCAGCTACTTGGAAGGCTGAGGTGGGAGCATCCCTTGAACCCAGGAGGTTGAGGCTGCATAATTGTGCCACTGCGGAGTGGGTGACAGAGTGAGACTCTGTCTCAAAAGAAATATAAAAAGAACCAGAGAGGAGAAGGGGATAAATTGTAAAGTAATAGCACATTTACCAATTTCCTGTGAATTTGTCCAGAAAATAGTAGGTAGTGCAGAAATTTAACACCAAGCAAATAAGAGAACTAGACCACCTACGGAAGAAACTCAACAAGCTGTACTTTAAGAAGTCCTCTGGAATTAAGAACATCTGTGCTAAAATGTCTGCTGTTAACACCATTTCCAAGCAGAAATAATAAACGGGAAGGGGGAGTTACGACCATCATTCCCTATACGGCAAGTCAGCTTTTAATCTAGTCTTTTATTTTTCTTCTTGTTTTACAGGGGGTAAAAGCTTACATAAACCTCATCTATAGAAAAGGTCTTATCTAAGATTGGATGACAAAAATTCAATAGGGAGAGAAAATTAATGCAAATGAGACTAATAGTTCTCTGTATTGTGAGTTTTCATTTTTGCTCTGTTGCCTCTTCCATAAAGTGAAGACTAATTCCTGACCTTTCCCTCCCTCTAAGAAGAATGTGTGCATGAGAAAAAATCAAATGCCAATGAAAAGCTGTCAGATGTGCTACACAGAATGTTCCCAAATGAATTTTATGTTAATTGTTCTGATTCTTCCTTCACAAAGTCATTAACAGAAGCACACAAAAGCCCTTGCCACCAGTATTGCAGGAGTCCTTGACACAGCCAAAATCAGGTATTCTTCTTTCACAAAAGAAAGTCTTGAGCAAATTATAGCATAATTAGTTATGAAAATTTTGGTTTCAATTTTCTCTAGACTATCTGAATGTTATTGTTGTTATTGTCATTATTTTTAATCATTTATCAAAGTGTTAAAATACAATTTGGTCAAAGAATGATATAACCAATACCTGTGTTATAACCCAGAGATAATTTTCTGATGTTGGGTTCAAGACAGAGGAGAGAGAGAAAAAAAGGAAAGAAGAAAAAAAGGGGAGTCAGGGGAAGGGAAGGAGAAATGAAAGATGGGAAAGAAAGAAAGAAAGAGGAAAGACAACAAAAGCTTATAGATAAAACTGAAGTCACAACATTAGCTTGGCCTGTCTTTTCTCCACTCATCTCATTCTCCTCTCCAAATTACGTTTTTAAAAAACAATTTATCAGCTTTTCTCTTTATTTTTATTTCCAAATAAATTACAGTTCCGATAACATCTTTTTTCATTAAACATTATAGTCAAAGTTTTATTCTCTGAAGCAAAAGACAGAGTATTGAGGAGCTTTCCCTAAGAGAGACATTATAAACAGCCCACCTGACATCCCATTTCCTGTTCTGAAGCAGCTGCAGCACCAGTACAGCTGATACTTCAACTGATCAGAAGAGGAGGTTTCTCACCCTGCAGCATGGCATGCCCTGGCTTCCTGTGGGCACTTGTGATCTCTACCTGGCTCGGTAAGGAAGGCACATGTATTTACCTTAACTAGTATCCAATAGAACAGAGAAGTAGGAAAAAAGATTAATAGTGCAGGAATCTAATCTTCTCATTGGGCCCAGCTATTAGGGACAAGAAAGCTGATGGATTTTGTCAGAGGTTTGGATCAAGTGGAAGAAAGGTGGGTGGCAATCACAATAGGCTTGTGAGTCTGTTTTCTCTCTCTCTCTCTGACATGATATCCCAGTGAAGTTTTTTCTCTCCTCTTTCCCACAGAATTCAGCATAGCCCAGAGAGTCACTCAGTCTGAATCAGAGATGTCTGTGCAGGAGGCAGAGACTGTTACCCTGAGCTGCACATATGACTCCAGTGACAGTGATTATTATTTATTCTGGTACAAGCAGTCTCCCAGCAGGCAGATGATTCTCGTTATTCGCCAAGAAGCTTATAAGCAACAGAATGCAACGGAGAATCGTTTCTCTGTGAACTTCCAGAAAGCAGCCAAATCCTTCAGTCTCAAGATCTCAGGCTCACAGCTGGGGGACACCGCCATGTATTTCTGTGCTTATAGGAGCACACAGTGAGACAAGCAATAGGGAGAAGCTTACAGAAACCTCAGACCTCAGCATTTGTGCAAAGCTTGGGGGAAGTGTTTAGGGTTATAGGAACACACAGAGGAAATCATTGTCTTCTCCGGAGGAAAAAATGTATCTAACTATAGGAAACACAGAAGGAATGTCTATAAGCTGTAATTTTCAAAATAGTAATGAAATAATGAATACACACATGCTTTATAGATTTTTAAAGTACCTCCTCATGTTAATTCATTAAACCTGCACAAGCCTGTGATGTTACATAGGTCAGATCAGATATTCTAAGCATCACTACTACCCAGAGAATCTTAAAGCTTGACCTAAAGCTACATTCTTTTAGAATCGTCTTTTCCCTTTATTATTGTGATTACTATCTGTACATCCCATAATCATATTAAAGTCAATATATACAAAACTGAATTTCTTGCCATCTCCACAAATCTTTATTTTTTCTCCATTTTTCCTCTTTAGCCTTGCCCAAAATTCAGGCACACAATAAAAGTTTGCTATTGCTGGGTTTCCAGTTTGGGGAATTTCTTCACCCTTGGCTTTCCAGCCTGGGCTGTCTGATTTTTATCCATACCTTATTACTTTCTAATTATAAAATGCTGCAAAAATAAAATAAAATAAAATAAAAACTACATCATGTCAGTCTCACTGTTTCTCATCTATCCCTCATTCCTTCTGACTTTAACCTGGCTTCATCCTGTATTTCTTAAAGTTCCTTAAAGCAACCTTTGTCTTAACATAAGAAAGTAAGGAAAGAGAGCAAACAACTGTCAAATAGGATTTCATGTGCTGCTAGTACTCATCAGCAAATGTTAAAAAAAAAAAAAAAAAGGAAGTTAACTTCTGGTAATGCTATATTTGCTTCTGGTAAGGCAACCTAGCAGGTGTTGACAATTTAGATAAATCAGGTCTAACAGTGAGGCCAAAAAGCTGCCATGGTCCAAGTCACTCTCTTACATCTTCTGAGAATTGGGAGATGCCTGGACCATAAGAGGATTCTGACTTATGCTAAGGGAAAAATTTAAATAAAAGAAAAAAATAATGCCAACATTTCTTTTTATGCCCACAATTCCCCCAATACATCTCCTTCACTATTAAGCCCCTTGTGGAGCATTTTATTCCATCTGCTCACTGTGGGTGGCATAAGGGAGTGTGGAATGACAAACAGCTGAAATAATTAAGTCCAGTAAGCAGGCTCCTGAGCTTAGGTTGGGGATTTGTTTAGAATGAGTGGTGAGAGTGACTGGATGTGGGAGAGGCTAAGGGGAGGCCAAGACCAAACTGCCGAATCATAATTGAGATTGCTGAGTCATTTCCCAAACACAGCAGTTCCTAGCCCAGCTCAGTACCCAGGTTTCTGCTTGTCTGAAAAAGTGGGGTAGGCACCAATCAAAATGAAAACCTTCCTCTGGCACAAGGAAGACTCCTTCAGGCTATTCAGGTTTTGGCCTCTTTTACCCTTGAGGCTCATAAGTCACCCAGATTAGATTCAGGTTAGTTATCAAGTTTCATATTTAAGCTCACTTCTCCTTTCCATCCTTGCTTCTAATGCCTTCATGCAGGTCCTCTCATTTGAATTAATAACTAATCATTCATCTACTCTGTCTGCCTTCAGTTGTGTCCCCTTTGATACAGTTTAGCTGTGTCCCCACCCAAATCTCAACTTGAATTGTATCTCCCAGAATTTCCACGTGGGAGAAACCATGTGGATTTATATTGTATCTTGAATTGTATCTCCCAGAATTTCCATGTGGGAAGGACAAAGGGGAAGGTAATTGAATCATGGGGGCTGGTCTTGCCCATGCTATTCTCGTGGTAGCCAGTTAAGTCTCACAAGATCTGATGGGCTTATCAGGGGTTTCTACTTTTGGCTTCTTCCTCATTTTTCTCTTGCACCGCCATGTAAGAAATGCCTTTTACAGCCTGCCATGATTCTGAGGCCTCCCCAGCCATGTGTAACTGTAAGTCCAATTAAACCTTTTTTCTTCCTAGATTCGGACATGTCTTTATCAGCAGCATGAAAACAGACAAAATCACCCTTCAAACATTGCTTCATACAGCCTCCCGAGTGAGCATCCTATGATAAAAATCAAATCATGTACACACACCTCTGCCTCAATATTAAGCCTCATTCCTCACAGAAAGGCCCTGTGATTATTTAGAATATAAGTTCATCAAAGCAGAGGCCACCACTGTATCTCCAGCACCTACCATGCCTGACAGGCTAAATGATCAGGGTCATCTACTGATGGATTAATTAGTCTGTCTCCTGCTTAGCAACTCAGTCTCATTTGTTGCCATATTCCTGTCCCCCCCACACACACTGTACACGCCTATCGTCTCAGCAAATGAAGTTGTTTGCTGTATCTATGCCTTTGCCAGCACTGTCCCTTCAGCATGGAATGCCCATCCCCAATTAACCACTTGCCTATTATCCGAAAGATTTGCAAGCCTCCCCTCTTCTCCGAATCCTTGTCCTGACCCTCTTGCACTAGTAGGACTAATCACTTTCTTCCTTATCTCCTAACTGAAACCTTAAGCATATTTCTAATGTGGCAAATCTAACACTCTATGGTGTTTATATGTATTTTTCACTGTTTCCCCACTAAAATACAAACTGTTACCAAGGACACTGTTTTAATTCATTTCAATAGCAATTGTGTGGACAAGAATCTTTAATTCACAGAAATGATTTTTAAAGTTTTTTGAATGAAGGTCATTAATTGATGAGCATTTTCCTCATTAAACATTATAAAGTAAAAATGAGTACATTTTCTATTTTGCTATCTCCTCCATAGCTGCGTTGTCAGAATTCTGAATTAACTCACAGGACTGTGTGGTGTACCAAAAACTAATAGTAACAACAGTATCATGTTGAATATAAAAATATTAGTAGTAGCTAACAGTTATTGAGTATATATATACATGTGACCCCATATTCTGAGAGGTGCATGGCATGCTTCATTTTATTTACTAGTCCCAACAAAGCCATGCTTTAGCTACTGTTGATATCCCAATTTTATATGAAGAAATAATACAAGTTCAAAGAGGCTAAATAAAATCCCTAGAATCACACAATGTATGACCCCTTAACCACTGGTCTTTTTGCCTTCCCAAAGGGTGGCAAGCTGCTATAGCTTCTCAGTCTCATTAATTAAATAGACACATAGAACATAAGAAAGAAATTTATAAAAACAGCACTGTACCATACATGCACTTGTAGTCAGTTCTCACTTTTTCTAGAGTAGTAATTGCAAGATGAGACTTATTTCACTTGTCTTTATTAATAGAAGTTAAATGTAAAACTAACACTATTACCATTATTGTTCACATATGAAATTTGTGCCTTTTTAACTTTCATTTGTAATTATTTGACTTGGGACTATACAATATTTTAAACTTCTTCCGTGTATTTTTCAATAGCATTTAAGTTTAAAATGCAGTCTTTGGTAGGGGCATTAATAAATGTTTCAAATGTCATTTTGTGTAACTCTATGAAGAATACGGGAGTTTAGAGAAATTTCTAACCATTCCAAGTTATCTAAATTTCTAAGTTATAGGAAGATCCTTCCTTTGTAACTTCTAAAACATTTTTGTATGTGGTTGGGTGTTGCTATGAATGCTCTTTTCCAATTTTTTTTCTTCAGCAAAAAACTAATACATTGTGAACACTTTCCCACATAAACAAGCAGTTTTTCTATAGCATAAGTTTACCATGGCTATATTATATTTTTGAAATATATCTCATTTTATTCAATTAAAACTTGAGTTTTATTTGTTTGTTTTCAGAAAGAGTCCCACTCTGTCACCCAGGCTGGAGTGCAGTGGTACAATCTTGCCTCAGTGTTGCCTCCCAGGTTCAAGTGATTCTCCTTCCTCAGCCTCCTGAGTAGCAGGGCTTACTGGTGTGTGCCACCATGCACAGCTAATTTTTGTATTTTTAGTGGGGGTTTCCTCACATTGGCCAGGCTGACCTCAAACTCCTGACCTCAAGTGATCTGCCCACCTCGGCCTCCCAAAATGTGGGGTTTGCAGGCATGAGCCACTGTGCCCAGCCTAACTTGAGCTATTGAGTAAATCAATAAGCACAGTAAGCATGATAAGTACATTGTTTCCAAACTGGAGCCATTAGAAGTACAACTGTGATTTTTAGAAGATACTTGTACATAAATAGTATTCAAGTAAGAGAGATCCCAGATCAAATTGAAGCAAAACAAAACAAAAATCTGTTGGCTAATAAAACTGAAAAATCTGGGTAAACTACTTCAGGAAGGACTGGACCAAATGCTCAAGTAATGTCACCACGACATGTCTCTACTCTGAAGCAAGCTCAGGCCCACGTGATGGCAAAGACAGCTGCCAGGAGCCTCAGACTTGTGTCCTACTGGATAGTTTCCTCCTGCTGCTGTAAAAAATTACCACAAACATGGGGGCTTAAACTTATGTATAAACTACAGTTTGTGAGCTCATAAGTCTTGCTGCACTAAAACAAAGGTGTTGGCAGGGCTGCATTCCCTCTATTGGCTCTAGGGGAGACTGAGTGAAACCCTGAGCTTCCCTGGCTTCTTGAGGCTGCTGTGTCCCTTGGCTCATGGCCCTCTTCCATCTTTAAAACTAGAAATCACAGCACATTTACCTCTGCTACCACTGTCACATCTCCTCTCACCCTCATGGCCCTCCTGAGTTTTGACCCTTGAGATTACATTGAGATCTCCCAGATATGCCAGAAGAATCTTCCCATCTCAAGATTCTTGGTGAATCCCATTTTCTGAATCTCATTTTCAAGAACATTTGCCACATAAGGTAACATATTCACAGATTCTAGGGATAGGTGGTGGACGCTGCTATAGACTGAATGATTGCATCCCCTCAAAATGTGTATGTTGAAGTCCTCGTCCCCAAGGTAATGGCATTAAGAGGTAGGGCCTCTGAGAGCTAATTGGGTCATGAGGGTGGAGTTCTCATGAGTGAGATTAGTGCTCTTATAAAAGAAGCCCCAGAGAGCTGCCTTGCCTTTTCCACCATGTGAGAGCACAGCAAGAAGGCACCATCTGTAGACCAGGAAATGGCCCTCACCAGATACTAAATCTGCCAGTATCTTGATCTTGGATTTCCCAGCCTTAATTATGAGAAATAAATGTTGGTTGTTAAGCCACACAGTCTATGGTATTTGGGGTATAACAGCCCCAAAGGATGAGACAGACATCTTCGGAGGGCTGTTACTTTCCCTACCAATCCTGCCAAATTAACAACTTCAGCAGAAGGAACAGGTTTCTTTTTTGATAATTCCAGAAAATATCCCGGGCTAACTTTGCTTAGACTGATTTGTTCAGATCTGGGAAACCGGCAGAAGTGATTCCTCAAGGCAAAGCCAAGATGCTACTAGAATGAATAGGCTAGAGGAATGAATAATAAATACGTAAAAATAACAGATGACCCCAGCGTTATTAATTTCTTTCAAACTCCTTTTTGCCATCAGAAAGCAGTACTAAGCTCACATATTAATTCCAATAAAAGAATTTTTTTAGATTGCCCAAACTTACATTTCAACATAGTAAGCAAAAAGCAATGAATAAAATTGCTTCACCAAGATATAGAAGCTCTGTTGACCAGAAATTCAGCACAGACAGTTAATCAAGTTAATTTCAATGTATTCAGCAGAGAAAAAGACAAAAAATCTTTAATGGCAAATTTAGCTGAAGGATGTGCTAAATTGTATATTTGATAGACAGAAACTAAAGAATAAAAAAAGAGACAGTTTGATATAACTTTCTATGCCAAACCCAATGTTGTACTCTAAACCAAAAAGTCCAGAAAAAGTTTGAAAGCAACAAATCATTCTAAATTACCAACTATTTAGGTATAATCTTGAACATTTCTGCTGTAGGTGAAAGTTCTATTTAACCAGCTCATGCAGATTCTCATCTGCTATGAATAATAGTTAATTTGGATGTCTCTTAAAAACAAGGAGGGATATAAAGGTAGGAAGGAAGAAAGCTGGCAGGCAATGAGAGTCAAATATATTATTTTGATTAAAACATACTCATTGTTGAGGTATCCACAAATATTTGAGAACACATTGAAGAAGTAAGACAGGTCAGAAAATATAAGCATATGATCAGCAGTTAATGAAAACAGAGAAAGAAAGAACAAAAGAAAAATTGCTTAAAGCAACATTGACGTTCAGAGATAAAGAATTAAAGCCAAAATAAATGTGACAGAAATGGAAAGGAAGGAAGGAAAATGAGGATAAATGTTTAAGAAGTTATGAAACATTGGCAAAATAGCTAAAGAATGCAGAATAAAATGTCCTAGAAAACATTTATTAAAGTGTTATATTTTATTAGTATTCAGTAGTCACAAGGCAAAAAATATTATGAAAGCTATAAATAAATACATGAGAATGTTTAAGGTTTTATGATGATCATGGCTTTACTGTTCAATAATAAACCACAAGTTATCTATAACACTGTTCCAAATAAAGTTTAGGAAAAGTAGAGTCGAGCACCTCAGTATAGAAAAATAGAGAAATAATTAGCCATAATGTAGACCAAATGACACCCAGTTGTAGAGAGAACTACAAGCATTGAAATATTCAGAATACTATTTGGTTTAACAAAATAAACACCTGTAAGGATACCCTAAGCAATACCAAAGATATATACATACACACACCCAATATTTATATAAGAAGGAATAAAGCTTCTTTAAGAGGACACAGTTTACATATTACCTCATGTTTCTATAAGATACTATGAGAAAAATTCTCTTAAGAGTTACATGAATAATATATTTATATAGTGTGTGTGTATATATAGCAAACTCTAATATATATTTGTATATATATATATATGGATATATCTTACAGCCTTATAGACTTAGGTGAGAGAGAAAGAGAGAGAGAAGTGTATACCTATTTCCTCTCAAAAAGGTCATATACTGGCAACTCCCTTACTCCTCATCCACTGCTATCCAGTTTGATCTAGACTTAGATTTCCCAGGAGGTTCTCTCCCAGAAAAGTGCCCTGTAGCTATAAAATAATCTTCATCTTGGCTATTTCAAATTTCAGTGCAGGATTACTATTGAGCCAATACATTACCATTTTCTTTCCTTTGTGGAACTGTGCTTTGTCATGATGTGATAAGTTTACTATGAAGTATATCATAAACAACAGTCCTACAGAATTCATTATTGAACATACTATAGCTTCTTATTGGGAACACAGTTTACATATTACCTCATGATTCTATGAGATGCTATAAGAAAAATTTCTTTTAAGATTTACTAAATGAATAATTTGTACCTATACTTGTGGTTTGTTTTTTTCATATGGATGAGGTAATTATCACAAGACTGATTATTTTCCTTTTTTATATTGACTGCTAATAAGTTCAGAGCCAATGTTAGCTTAATTCTAACTGGAGTGGCTGATTGCATATATTTTAATTCCAAACCATTCAGAGGTTTATGTTCCTGCCCTTATTTTTTCTTCTTGATTTTTATATTTCTTTGCTGTTGTTTTGTAGATTTTTCTGTGCCATGTACTTTTTTTCAAAGATAATTAAAACTGTGTGGATTCAGTGGGGTGGATGAATGAATGAGGCTGAGAGAAAGGAAATTTACATGGTAGGGTAACAAACTTACATAACATGTAAATACATATAAAAAGATACACAAAGAAAAAAATTTCTGGAGGACTCAAGATGGCGCAGTGAGAACAACCCAGGATTGAAGCTCTGGTGAATGTGCGAAGAGGGTGAGTCAGGGCTGCATTTCCACATGGATCTTTGTTGCCCACAGAACGGGGAAATTCCCAGGTATAAAAGAGACGTGGGACACCAGGCAGAGGTTTTGGCTGGTGCAGCTGGCAGCCGGTACGGCCGGCAGCCGGTGAGGCCAGCAGCCAGCACTGTAGCGCAGTGGCACTACACAGCACTCCGAACAAAGCTGACTGGTCCGGGTGCCCTGTTGAACTGGCAATCTGAGACTTGAAAGGGCTGAACTTGAGACTGAATGGGACTTGGACATTCCCAGGACATTCCAGGAAAACAGCATTTGGGGTAGCGCAGTGGGACAAACAAAATGGCAATTCCAAATGCTCCCGGTGGAGAGGTTCCCTTAGGGCACAGCTGAACCCAGTACGTTGCAGCTCTGTGGGGGAGCGGTGACGACCGTTACCAAGGCAACCCGCCCCTACTGAGGTACAAGCCCATTGCTGATGCAGCCTGCTGTTGCTGAGGCAACCCGCTACAACAGAGAGACTCCACCACAGGGCATACCCCTGGCAGCAGGGCGGAAGCCTCAGCAGAAGGGCAGAGCCTGCAGCAACAGGGCGAACCTCTCACCAGCAGGGCAGAGCCTCGGCAGACAAATAGTGACTAGACTGCCTCCTAGCTTGGCAGGACTGCACAACGGACACTCACAAAGAAAGCCCCAACCCCCCCGAGACAGAGTATCTGAGGAAAAAAAGGGTTTTTTCATGAGTTCTGTTGCAGCAGAATTAAATGTAGCAGCCTAACAGCCCTGAATAAACAACAGAGCTCACAGCTCAGCACTTGAGCTCCTATAAAGTACAGACTGTCTCCTCAAGCAGCTCCCTGACCCCTCTATATCCAAAAGACTGACATTTGGCAGGCATCATTGTGGGACAAATATAGCAGATAAAGAAACTGGTAGCATCCCTCACTGTTCCGCAGCTGCTATAGGTGCACCCCAGACAAGCAGGGCCTGGAGTGGACCTCAGCAGTTGTACAGTGGTGGGTCTAGACTGGTAGAAGGAAAACCAAGTAACAGAAATACTTCATCATCAACAATCTGGGCGTCCACTCAGAGACCCAATCGAAAAGTCAGCAACTACACAGACGACAGGTGGATAAATCCACAAAGATGGGAAGAAAACAGCGCATAACGGAGGAAAACACCCAAAAGCAGAACACCTCGCCTCCTACAAAGACCAAAACTCCTCACCAGCAAGGGAACAAAGCTGGACAGAGAATGACTGTGATGAAATGATGGAATTGGACTTCAGAAGGTGGATAATGAGAAACATTTGTGAGCTAAAAGAACATGTTTTAAATCAGTGCAAAGAAACTAAGAACCTTGAAAAAAAATTCGAGGAAATAATAAAAAGAATGGATACCTTAGAGAGGAATATGAATGAATTAAAGGAGCTGAAAAACACAATATGAGAACTTCGCTAAGCATGCACAGGTTTCAACAGCCGAATTGACCAAGCAGAAGAAAGAATATCAGAAGTCAAAGATCAACTCAATGAACTAAAACGAGAAACCAAGATCAGAAGAAAAAGTGCAAAAAGGAATGAACAAAGTCTCCAAGAAATGTGGGACTATGTGAAGAGACCTAACCTACGTTTGATAGGTGTACCAGAAGGGGACAAAGAGAATGAATCCAAGCTGGAAAATACTCTTCAGGACATTATCCAGGAAAATTTCCCCCACCTAGCAAGACAGGCCAACACTCAAATGCAGGAAATACAGAGAACACCACAAAGATATTCCGCAAGAAGAGCAACCCCAAGACACATAATCGTCAGATTCAACAAGGTTGAAATAAAGGAGAAAATACTAAGGGCAGCCAGAGAGAAAGGTCGGGTCACCCACAGAGGGAAGCCCATCAGACTCACAGCAGATCTCTCAGCAGAAACACTACAAGCCAGAAGAGAATGGGGGCCAATATTCAACATCCTTAAAGAAAAGAAATTTCAACCCAGAATTTCATATCCAGCCAAACTGAGCTTCACAAGTGAAGGAAAAATAAAATCCCTTGCAAACAAGCAAGTACTCAGAGATTTTGTCACCACCAGGCCTGCTTTACAAGAGCTCCTGAAAGAGACACTACACATAGAAAGGAACAACCAGTACCAGCCATTCTAAAATCACACTAAATGCTAAAGAGCATCAACATAATGAAGAATCTACAACAACTAACGGGCGACACAGCCAGCTAGCATCAAAATGGCAGTATCAAATTCACACATAACAATATTAACCCTAAATGTAAATGGACTAAATACACCAATCAAAAAACACACACTGGCAAATTGAATAAAAATCCAAAACCCATCAGTGTGCTGTATCCAGGAAACCCATCTCACATGTAAGGATACAAAAGGGCCCAAAATAAAGGGATGAAGGAAGATTTACCAAGCAAATCAAGAGCAAAAAAAAGCAGGAGTTGCAATTCTCATCTCTGATAAAATAGACTTTAAAGCAACAAAGATCAAAAGAGACAAAGAAGGCCATTACATAATGGTAAAAGGATCGATACAACAAGAAGAGCTAACGATCCTAAACATATATGGACCCAATACAAGAGCACCCAGATATATAAGGCAAGTTCTGAATGACTAACAAAGAGACCTAGACTCCCACACAATAATAGTGGGAGACTTTAACACTCCACTGTCAATATTAGACAGATCAACCAGACAGAAAATCAACAAGGATATCCAGGGCTTGAACTCAGACCTGGAGCAAGCAAATCTGATAGACATTTACAGAACTCTCCACCCCAAATCCACAGAATATACATTCTTCTCAGCACCACATGACACCTACTCTAAAATTGACCACATAATTGGAAGTAAAGCACTGCTCAGCAAATGCAAAACAACTGAAATCATAACAAACAGTCTCTCAGATCATAGGGCAATCAAGTTAGAACTCAGAATTCAGAAACCGACCCAGAACCACACAGCTTCATGGAAACTGAACAACTGGCTCTTAAATGTTGACTGGATAAACAATGAAATGAAGTCAGAAATAAAGAAGTTCTTTGAAACCAATCAGAACGAAGACACAACATGCCAGAATCTCTGGGACACGTTTAAAGCAGTCTCTAGAGGAAAATATATAGCAATAAGTGCCCATATGAGGAGAATGGAGAGATCGAAAATTGACACCCTATCATCAAAATTGAAAGAGCTAGAGGAGCAACATCAAAAAAACTCAAAACCCAGCAGAAGACAAGAAATAACTAAGATCAGAGCTGAACTGAAGGAGATTGAGACATGAAAAACCCTTCAAAAAATCAATAAATCCAAGAGCTGGTTTTTTGAAAAGATGAACAAAATAGACAAACCACTAGCCAGATTGATAAAAAAGAAAAGAGAGAACAACCAAATAGATGCAATAAAAAATGATAAAGGGGATTCCACAGAAATTCAAACCATCATCAGAGAATATTACGAACAACTCTATGCACATAAACTAGTAAACCTGGAAGAAATGGATAAACTCCTGGACTCCTGTGTCCTCCCAAGCCTAAACCAGGAGGAAGCTGAAACTATGAATAGACCAATAACAAGGTCAGAGGTCGAGGCAGCAATTAAGAGCTTACCACAGAAAAAAAGCCCAGGTCCAGATGGGTTCACAGCCAAATTCTACCAGACACACAAAGAGGAGCTGGTACCATTCCTTCTGAAACTATTCCAAATAATCCAAAAAGAGGAAATCCTTCCCAAATCATTTTATGAGACCAATATCATCCTGGTACCAAAACCTGGCAGAGACTCAACAAGAAAAGAAAACTTCAGGCCAATATCCATTATGAACATAGACGCAGAAATCTTCAATAAAATATTGGCAAGCCGATTGCAACACCAAATCAAAAAACTTACCCATAATGATCAAGTAGGATTCATCCCGGGGATGCAAGACTGTTTCAACATACGCAAGTCTATAAACTTAATTCACCACATAAACAGAACCAAAAACAAAAACCACATGATTATCTCAATTGACGCAGAGAAGGCATTCGATAACATTCAACAGCCGTTTATGCTAAAAACCCTCAATAAACTCGGTATCGATGGAATGTATCTCAAAGTAATAAAAGCTATTTATGACAAACCAACAGCAAATATCATACTGAATGGACAAAAACTGGAAGCATTCCCTTTGAAATCCGGCACTAGACAAGGATGCCCTTTTTCACCACTCCTATTCAATACAGTACTGGAAGTTCTAGCCAGAGCAATCAGGCAAGAAAAAGAAATAAAGGGTATTCAAATAGAAAAGGTGGAAGCCAAATTGTCTCTATTTGCAGACGACATAATAGTATACCTAGAAGACCCCATCGCCTCAGCCCAAAAACTCCTGAAACTGATAAGCAACTTCAGCAAAGTCTCAGGATATAAAAATCAATGTGCAAAAATCACAAGCATTCCTCTACACCAATAACAGATTTAAAGAAAGCCAAATCAAGAACGAACTGCCATTCACAATTGCTACAAAAAGAATGAAATACCTAGGAATACCACTCACAAGGAACGTAAGGGACCTCTTCAAGGAAAACTACAAACCACTGCTCAACGAAATCAGAGAGGACACAAACAGATGGAGAAACATTCCATGTTCATGGTTAGGAAGAATCAATATTGTGAAAATGGCTATACTGCCCAAAGTAATTTACAGAATCAACGCTATCCCCATCAAGCTACCATTGACTTTCTTCACAGAACTGGAAAAAACCACCATGAACTTCATATGGAAGCAAAAGAGAGCCCGCATAGCCAAGTCAATTCTAAGCAAAAAGAACACAGCAGGGGGCATCACACTACTGGATTTCAAACTATACTACAATGCTACAGTAATCAAAACAGCATGGTACTGGTACCAAAACAGAGACATAGACCAATGGAACAAAACAGAGGCATCAGAGGCAACACAACATATCTACAACCATACAATCTTTGATAAACCTGACAAAAACAAGCAATGGGGAAAGGATTCCCTGTTTAACAAATGGTGTTGGGAAAACTGGCTAGCCATGTGCAGAAAGCAGAAACTGGACCCCTTCCTGACACCTTACACTAAAATTAACTCCAGATGGATTAAAGACTTAAACATAAGACCTGGCACCATAAAAACCCTAGAAGGAAATCTAGGCAAAACCATCCAGGACATAGGAGTAGGCAAGGACTTCATGAACAAAACACCAAAAGCATTGGCAACAAAAGCCAAAATAGACAAAGGGGACCTAATCAAACTCCACAGCTTCTGCACTGCAAAAGAAACAGTCAATAGAGTGGATCGGCAACCAACAGAATGGGAAAAAATTTTTGCAGTTTGCCCATCTGACAAAGGGCTGATATCCAGCATTTACAAAGAACTCAAACAGATTTACAGGAAAAAAAACAAACAAGCCCATTCAAAAGTGGGCAAAGGATATGAACAGACACTTTATGAAAGAAGACATATATGAGGCCAACAATCATGAAAAAGTGCTCATCGTCACTGGTCATCAGAGAGATGCAAATCAAAACCACATTGAGATACCATCTCACGCCAGTTAGAATGGCGATCATTAAAAAATCTGGAGACAACAGATGCTGGAGAGGATGTGGAGAAATAAGAACACTTTTACACTGTTGGTGGGAGTGTAAATTAGTTCAACCATTGTGGAAGACAGTGTGGCGATTCCTCAAGACCTTAGAAATAGAAATTCCATTTGACCCAGCAATCCCATTACTGAGTATATACCCAAAGGACTATAAATCATTCTACTATAAGGACACATGTACACGAATGCTTATTGCAGCACTGTTTACAATAACAAAGACCTGGAATCAACCCAAATGCCCACTGATGATAGACTGGATTGGGAAAATGTGGCACATATACACCATGGAATATTATGCAGCAATCAGACATGATGAGTTTGTGTCGTTTGTAGGGACATGGATGAATCTGGAGAACATCATTCTCAGCAAACTGACACAAGAACAGAAAATGAAATACCGCATATTCTCACTCATAGGTGAGTGATGAAAAATGAGAACACATGGACACAGGGAGGGGAGTACTAAACACTGGGGTGTATTGGGCGGAAAAGGGGAGGGCCAGCGGGAAGGGGAGCTGGGCCGGGACAGCCTGGGGAGAAATGCCAAATGTGGGTGAAGGGGAGAAAGGAAGCAAAACACACTGCCATGTGTGTACCTATGCAACTGTCTTGCATGTTCTGCACATGTACCCCAAAACCTAAAATGCAATTTAAAAAAAATTTCTCTAATACATCTAATCTTCCAGAGAACAATCCAAGATGGCTGATCGCTAACATCTCGGGATTGCAGCTCCCTGCGAAAGCGCAGAGAAGGAGAGGATGCCACACTTTCAGACAAATTTTGGTCACTCACAGAGCAGAAGATTCCCAGTGGAGGAGCCAGATGGGTCACCAGCGCGACTCTTGTGGCCGGTGCAGCGGTTTTGCTGGCACCTCGGTGCGGCAGCTCTTGGTGCAGAGTAAACTGACTGGTTCCCCTTCTGACTGACATTTGGAGCTCTGGGAAGGCAGAGTCGCCTATTACAGACTCAAGTAGGAAGCCAGACTGGAGATTCCCGTGCAGAAAAGCACCAGCAGTCTTAATGCCGCTGTTTTGGCCAGCGCAGTGTGTTGCTCATATTTCGGCACTGGGAATTAACAACTAGGACATCCACTCAGAGACCTAATTTGAAAGTTGGTAATTACAAAGACAACAGGTGAATAAATTTACAATGATGGGAAGAAACCAGCATAAAAAGGCTGAGAATACTCAAAATCAGAACGCCTCTCCCTCTAAACATGATCACAGTTCCTCATCAACAAGGGAACAAGGCTTGATGGAGAGTGAGCACATCCCATTAACAGAATCAGGCTTTAGAAGATGGATAATAAGAAACTTCTGTGAGTTAAAAGAACATGTTCTAGCCCAATGTAAAGAAACTAAGAACTTTGAAAAATGGTTTGACAAAATCCTAATGAGAATAGACAACTTAGAGAGGAATATAAGTGAATTAATGGAACTGAAGAATACAATGCAGGAACTCTGAGAAGTATGCACAGGTTTAAACACTTGAATTGTTCAAGCAGAAGAAAGGATATCAGAGGTCAAAGTCCAACTTAATGAAATAAAACAAGAAGACAAGATTAGAGAAAAAAGGATAAAAAGGAATGAGCAAAGTCTCCAAGAAATGTGGGACTATGTGAAAAGACCAAATTTATGTTTAATAGGTGTACCTGAATGCAACGGAGAGAATGAATCCAAGCTGGAAAATATTCTTCAGGATATTACTCAGGAAAATTTTCCTAAACTAGCAAAGCAGGTCAACATTCAACCCCAGGTAATACAGAGAACACCACAAAGATATTCCTCAAGAAGAGCAACCCCAAGGCACATAATCATTAGATTCACCAGGGTTGAAATAAAGGAGAAAATACTAAGGGCAGCCAGAGAGAAAGGTCAGGTTACCCACAAAGGGAAGCCTATCAGACTTATAGCAGATCTCTCAGCAGAAACTCTACAAGCCAGAAGAGAGTGGGGGCCAATATTCAACATCCTTAAAGAACAGAACTTTCAGCCCAGAATTTCATATCCAGCCAAACTAAGCTTCACAACTGAAGGAAAAATAAAGTCTTTTATGAACAAGCAAGTACTCAGAGATTTTATTACCACCAGGCCTGCTTTACAAGAGCTTCTGAAAGAAGCATTACACACAGAAAGAAACAACTAGTATTAGCCTTTCTAAAAATACACTAAAAAGTAAAGAGCATTAACATAAAGAAGAATTTACATCAACGAATGGATAAAACAGCCAGTTAACATCAAATGGCAGTAATCCTAAATTTAAATCAACTAAATCCCCCAATCAAAAGAGACAGCCAAAACTCAATGGTATGCTACATCCAGACCCATTTCACATACAAGGATACACAAAGACTCAAAACAAAGGGATGGAGAAAGATTTACCAACCAAATGGAGAGCAAAAATAAATAAATAAATAAAAAGCAGGAGTTGCAATTCTCGTATCTGATAAAATAGATTTAAAAGCAACAAAGATATAGTGGTAAAAGGATCAATGCAACAATAAGAGCTAATGATCCTAACACCCAGATACATAGAGACTTAGACTCAATGAGACAGAAAATTAATAAGGATATCCAGAACTCGAACTCAGATCTGGAACAAGTAAACTTAATAAATATTTATAGAGCTCTCCACTTTAAATACACAAAATATCCATTATTGTCAATACCACATCACACCTACTTATAGGTTTAAATGAAATATTGATTGGCCATTATTAATACCCATTTTTTTTAGAATAAAGCAACATTTCCATTCTCTCTCCCTCTTTTTCTTCCTCTTTCTTCCTCTCCTTCACTCCTTTTTTTCTTTCCTTCTCTCAAAAAAAAAATACATCTAATCTTCCTTATGAACAATCCCATACACCAAATAGTCAAGAAACTTAGATTTTGTAAATTGCAATTAATAACGTCTCATTTTCTTCTTTAAACAAGAGTTCCCTTCGCTTTAAATATTCAGTTCAATTAAGTTTAATTCCATGTTAGGACTGATTTAAAGTCTCTCTTACATGACTCAGTCTCTTTAGGTGATATGTTTGGAATTCCATCACTTTGTCCTTTTCTTTCCATGGCAAAATTTAGGTGATAAGGGGAGATAGTTGAGTGTCACCTGAGGGGAAAAAAAATGGCTTAAATCCATGCTTCTGGATCTTTTGGTCTGAGCAGCTAAGCAGCCAGTCTACTTTGCTCCTTGTGTAGGTACCTGGCTATGTATGGATCGTCCCACCTGGACTTTTGGGATTATGTGTTGACACCACTGCTGAAGCCAATTGTTTCAGCCACTTGACTCCATCTCAAAGACCCTCATCATGGGCACCCCTTTGTCCTTAGCGCAGGACTTTGCCAGGCCACCAACCACCTCAACTCTCTGCATCTACTTCCTGGACCCCTGGGGACTTCTGGATTCCCTGCACCTGAAAACAGACCATGTGGGTTCTAGAAAGTAGCCTCTGGCTTATGAAGCCAACCCTTGATTTTTCTGCAGCTCCATCTTCCCACACTGTGAGACTTCCCCCAGAGGCATGCAGCCCACCCCTAGAACACTGTGAGAGATGCTCCACTACCCAGTACTCTTGTGCTGTTCCCGTGCTTATCTAAATGCTTCTGACCTTTCCTCACCCAATCAGTGTCTGCCCTCAGCAGACCAGGGAAAAGACCAGAGTTTTGACACCTAAGTTCCTTGTTCTGCCTTCACTTTCCTTTATCCTTTATTAATCTACTAGGACTCAAAAAACTGACCCCTCTCTCTAACCTGCACCTTACTGTCAAACTTGTGTAAAACTCTATGATCAGGTCCAGCAGGTCTTAAATATAACATGGTAAAGAATGCAATAAATAATTAAGAAAAAAGTGTTACACCTGAAAAAAAACCTTACTTTTAAGCTAATTCTCTTGTTAAGTAATCAAAAGTTCAAATTTAGATGTAGAGCTGAATATTAATTATTTCTATTTCCATTCTTTTAAGAATAATCTACTCTCTCTCTACTCAATATGGATAGATTCCTCAGAAGAATACAGATAAGGTTATGTATCTGAAAATGTAAAAGAGAAAAATATATTATATATCTCAAAAATATAATTTCAATTACATGTAGAGGGAGGAAATAATTTATATTTCCAAGAGGACAACATGGGAAAATCACCATGGATATTTTCAAAGAAAGTAAGAATATGAAAAAAAGACAAGCCACAGACTGGGAAAAAAATATTTGCAAAACACATATGTAGTTTTTTTTTAAGTGGTATCCAAAATGTACAGAGTACTCTTAAAATTCAACAGTAGGCTTGCATGATGGCTCATGCCTGTAATCCCAGCACTTTGGGAGGCCAAGGCAGGCAGATCACCTGAGGTCAGGAGTTTGAGACCAGCCTGGCCAACATGGTGAAACCCTATCTCTACTAAAAATACAAAAATTAGCTGGGCATGGTGGAACGTGCCTATAATCCCAGCTACTTGGGAGGCTGAGGTGGGAGAATCACTTGAACCCTTGCAACGGCATGAGCCAAGATCATGCCATTTCACTCCACCATGGACAACAGAGCAAGACTCCAGCTCAAAAAAAAATTTTAATAAACAGAACAATAAGAACATTTAAACCCCAATGGAAAAATGGGCAGAGATCCGAACAGACACCTCACCAAACTAAGTATATAGATGGTAAAGAAGCACATGAGAAGAATGCTTAACATCAAATATTATTAGAGAATTGCAAATCAGAACAGTGACGTATCACTACATACCTATCAGAATAGCTAAAATCCAAAACACTGAGAACATCAAATTTTGGTGAGGATATGGAGCAACAGGAACCCTTATTTATTACTGGTAGGAATGCTACTTTGGAAGATAGTTTGGCAGTTACTCATAAAACTAAACATTATTTTACCATATGATTCAGCAATCATGTCCCTTAGTTTTAACTCAAGTGAGTTGAAAAGTTCTGTCCACATAAAAACTGTCATGAAAATGTTTGAAGGAGCTTTATTTATAATTGCTAAATCTTGAAGTCAACCAAGATGTTTTTCAATAGGTGAATGTATCAACAAACTATGATATATCCATACAATGAAATATTATTCAATGATAAAAAAGACATGGCCACAAAAAAGACGTGGAGGAAACTTAACTGTATATTGCTAAGTGAAAGAAGCTATTCTGAAAAGACTACATACTGTATCATTCCAACTACATGATATTCTGAACAAAAACAAAACTATGGGGAGAGTGAACAGATCAATGGTTGCCAAAGGTTTTGCAGGGAAGATGGAAGGATGATAAAGAGAACATAGAACAATGAAGCCATTCTGTATAATACTTAAAGGTGGATTATATCATTATACACTTGTCAAAACTCATGTCATGTACAACACAAAGAGCAAACTCTAATGTAAATTATGGGCTTTAGTTAATATATTAATATTGGCTTATTACTTGTAACACAAGTGTGACATTAATGCAAGGTGTCAATAGTAGGGGAAATGGGAAGGATGAGGGTTGAGGGGGTGTATAGAAACTCTCCATACTTTCCACTCAGTAGTAATAGATCACATGCTAGTCTTAATCTCAAAAAAAGAAAATATATTCCAGTTGCTGTATTCCACAATATTATGATCATTCCTTGTCTTAATTAATCCATTAGGGCTGCTATAACAATCATAGACTGGGTAGCTTATGAAGGACAGAAATTTATTCTTAGAGTCTGGAGGCTGGGAAGTCCCAGGTCAAGGCACCAGTGGATGTAGTGTCTGGTGAAGGCCCATTTCCTGGTTCATAGGTGACACTCTCGTCATGTTCTCACATAATGGAAGAACAAGATAGCTCTCTGGAGCCTCTTTTATAAAAGCACCAATCTCATTCATGAGGGCAAGCCTTCATGACATAGTCACTACCCAATAACACCACCTCCTAATATCATCACTTTTGCAATAAGGTTTCAACATATGAATTCTAAGGGTGAACACAGACATTAAGATTGCAGCTTTCCTGTCCTCTCTATCAAGTCCATGCTTATCCACTGAGATCCTTAGCAAATCCAACTTAGACTAACACAGCCCATAATGACCTACTTGGTTTATCAACTCACATACGACTTCTTGACTGCCATATGGGGCACTTTTTTTTTTTTTAATGAGATGGAGTTTCGCTCTTGTTACCCAGGCTGGAGTGCAATGGCGCAATCTCCGCCTCCCGGGTTCAGGCAATTCTCTTGCCTCAGCCTCCTGAGTAGCTGGGATTACAGGTACGTGCCACCATGCCCAGCTAATTTTTTGTATTTTTAGTAGAGTCGGGGTTTCACCATGTTAACCAGGATGGTCTCAATTTCTGGACCTCGTGATCCACCCACCTCGGCCTCCCAAAGTTCTGGGATTACAGGCTTGAGCCACTGAGCCCAGCAGGGGCACTTTTTAAAATACTGACTTATATTTCTACTTAATTGTGTATAGTTTATACATGTCAATATTCAGAACAATTATTTACACATATAGAAACATATACATTAAACCAGCATCATGACTCCCAATCATACACACACATGTTCATATACAGCATCCAATAAAGCATCCTATTCAAATTTGGTAATAAATAAATATTTACCATTTGAAAGATCAACTGGCTAAAGAAAATAATGTATTCTGATACATCTACTTTCCCAAAGGAGGGTTCTACACAAAAATCACTAGTGGGTGCCTTTGGTCACACTTTAAGTAACAGCAAACAGTGAAAAAACAAACAGGAAATGCCTGGTTGCTCTCATCTGCACTCCTGCTTCAGAGATAATGCTTTCAATTATTCATCTAGCAAACCACATGGCAAATGCCTAAAATTTCCTTTTGCCAGTTAGGGGTAAACCCAGTCCCCAGTTTCTATCCACATAAGGCTTAAAGCAATTCTATTTGCATCCAGTGTGACCAAAATTTGCCTTTTTCAAAAGATACCTATGTGGCCACTGTAATTTAGACAAAAGGCTCACTCACTCTATGTGGCTGCTGTACTTCTTGCCTCTTGCCTGTATAACCTACTGAAGTTAGTACTTTCTCTCCAACAAATCCATGGAAAGTGGGAAAAGATGGCAAACTACTCCAGGCCTTCCAAATTCAGGGTGAAATTTTTTTTCAACATAGAAGTAGAAACTTCTGCTGAAAGATGGTAATAGCTCAACAGAAAGTCCGCTCAGACCTCTAAAGGCAAAGCAGGAGGCCATAGTTCTCCCCTCTCTCCCTCCCTCATAAGGAGCCCTGCTGTGGAGACTTCCAGGGGACAAGACAGGAGAAATCATTTTGCTGCTCAGATCCTAGAATTGAGTGACATAGGAATGGGGGACCCAAAAATTTGAGTAAAAATCCTAGACTTGATTTCTGAAACTACCCTGACTCTAAGATTAAGCAACTTCTCTTCTTCCATTTCTTCTTATAAATCTCTCCTTGGGGAACTTTCATGGGTGGATTCTTATAAAACCTAAAGAAGCAGGGAAACAGAGTTGTAGAGATTAAAGTTAGAAGAAAAAAAAATGTCTTTTTCTTGTTTGATCCTATTTTATCATTAATTATCTGAGGTAATCAAGATCTGGAGAAGTCCCTCCCTTGCCCTACATGGGACCGCAGGGGGTTCCACAAGGAGTCTCTTCTCGCACTGACTGCCAACCCCAGACTGTGTCTGCTCTTCATATCAAACAACTTAATGTGTTATTAAATGGGAGGGTAAAAGTAGGAATACTACCCTTGCCTAGATGGAAACACACAATATATACAATAACAGATATTCTACTAGATATGAGAGAGCCGATACAGGCTAATGAAGAAAAAGAGAAAAATAATATCTAGAGGTATTCATAAAATGAAAATCTAATAGATAAGTAGGCATGAGCTAATCTGATCTTTCCTCTACCCCAAAGTATTTTTCTGTTCCACTGTCTATGCTAGAATGTCTACTTACTGCTTCTGCGCCTATAGTAATCTTAGTCTTTGTCTAAGAACTTCGTCAAACCGGAACTTTTAGGTACTGTGATTCCATCAGTTAATCCCTATGGATATTTTGCTTCTTAGTAATATTCTGGGCTAACATTTGTAGACTGCTTTGGTTATTAACAAAACCAGCAACACAAAGCTTTAATGCACTCCCTAACTTGACTTCTTTGTCTTGTCTCTTTGACAGCTGCATTCTCCCTGTGACGCCAGGAATTAGCATTTTCCATCAAATACAGCAAACTTTAATCCCTTTTTGACAGGAGGAAACACTTTCTGCTTAAGGAAGGAGATGAAGCAGGTAACACAGAGAGTATCTGCCACACAGGCCTCCTCTACAGTAGCCCAGAATTGCACTGTTTGATTATTTCTTGCACATAGCATCTGCAAATTCAGAAAGGTGCTTTTGTTAGCTCTAATGGTCCCTTGTTCCATCTTGGTTCTTCGAAATTCAGGTCTAAGAGGAAACATTGAAGAAGCTACATGAATTTTAATAGGACTGATACTTTCCACCAAATACTCTAGGAGCCACAAATTTAAAGAGAGACTAAGGGATTAAGCATAAGCATATATTAACAGTAATTTCTGCACTGTCATCAAAGTGTACACATGATTGTAGACCAATTCTTAATGGTATTCAGACATTGGAAAACTGTAAAATCTTCATTCATTTTTAAGATGACTTCTAAAAGATTTTATTACTAGTTTAAATGTTTGAACAAAATTTACAACAAAGGTTGTAAATTCCACTGTAATATAAACATTGACAATTTCAAATAAAACCGTAGAAAAGCTTTTAAACATATCCAGTGAAATCTTAATGCCAAAGTGATTGGATGCCCATCAACAGCCAGTTAAAATTCACAAGTTCTTCATTAACAATCGAAGACTTTATATTGATCTTTTCTTTCCTTGGAATTATATTTCCATTCAGCATCTCTTACAGAATTTCATTTGAGTATATTTTTGTTTAAAGGCTTTTGTTGATCACCCAAAATGTCTGCAACAAAATCACATATAAAATTGAAATTGTTTTTAAATTTTTTCTGACCATACTGCTCTAATTGCTAAAAATTAACTTTCGAGACTGAGTTATAAATATAATTATTGTTGGTGTACATTTGATTAAGACAATAAATATATATTGCAATTTTAGTACATTTTAAACTTAAAGAAAAACATTTTTTGGAAATGCATTTTTTAAGAAAATGACTGGGGTCATATTTACGGTTAATTAAAGGAGGCTTCCTTAACACCAATAAACTGTCCCTTTGTTTAATGCCCCAGAGGTGTTTAAACTGTAGGGCACTGCTGCAAAAGGAGATTCCTTCTTGAATAAGGTTGGGGAAGGGCAATTGTGAAATCTGAGATAGGAAATCAGAACCATAGTCAAGCTCTCAGACAGATCACTTTTAGGAAAGGTTACATACAGAAGTTGAGATCTGGAAATTGATTCCCTTAAAATACATATCCGTTCTGTAGTTTGAAAATCACTGCATTAGATTGCTCTCCTCATCACTGATTCATTCTCCGCCAGTCTTCATGAAGTGGTGAGGTTTGAGGAAAATCAGCAAGCAATTTTAATGACAGAGCCTTGAGTTTCAATAAACCTGATAAATTTCCTAAAACCTATTTGACATTTCTGGCTTGAAAGAATAGCTGCTGATGAAGTAGAAAATTATAGAAGATCGAGTTCTTGCATAACATAAAGTCATTTAAACATATCTTTATCTTGAGAAAGACAGCTTAAACGTCATGGTCATTTATTAATAATATTGTAAAAAAAAGTTATCCCAATCCTGAAAAAAAGAAAAATGATAATTGCTAGTCTTTTCTTTTTTCCTCTATCTACAAGACCATTTGCAACTAAGCATTTATCTGGCATTCTTGGGGAATTAACTTTGTTGTCAGAGCATATTTACCTAGCAATCCATAACTGAGAAAAGCCTCAGATAGTTTACATTCCTGTGGGTTGGAGGTTAACCTACAGAAATGGAAGAGTTTTGAGTTCATAACCTGGAAAAAAATTAATGCCAGATTATAGTGTCAACCCAAACAGCATTTTATTTTGCTGTCTATATCATTACATCTTTTTCCTGTAAATATTTGTGGAATTAGCTTTTTTTAAGATAACGGTTCTGTAAGAATAGTAATAAAATGTGAACACAGACTCACTCCCTATTTGTATTAGAATTTTGTTCTTTAGCACATTTAAGGCCATTCTGGCACTAAATCAGAAAACTACTTCCTGATACCTAAACTATAAAATCCTGGTTTCATATACATCTGAATTAGGCAAAAATGTAGATGGCTATTATTTATTTAATTTGATGTCTTGACATGTAAAGATTTTCTTTCAGAAGAAATCTAATGGACCAGATGTCTTGAAACACTCCTAATTATTTTTCTTTTTCTTTTTATATACAATTTTTTTTATTGCATTTAAGTTTTGGGGTACATGTGAAGAACATGCAAGATTGTTGCATAGGTACACATATGGCAGTGTGATTTGCTGCCTTCCTCCCCTTCACCTATATCTGGCATTTCTCCCCATGCTATCTCTCCCCAACTCCCCACCCCCTGCTGTCCCTCCCCTATTTCCCCCCAACAGACCCCAGTGTGTAATACTCCACTCCCTGTGTCCATGTGTTTTCATTGTTCAACACCCACCTATGAGTGAGAACATGCGGTGTTTGATTTTCTGTTCTTGCATCAGTTTGCTGAGAATGATGTTTTCCGGATTCATCCATGTCCCTATAAAGGACACGAACTCATCGTTTTTGATGGCTGCATAATATTCCATGGTGTATATGTGCCACATTTTCCCTGTCCAGTCTATCATCAATGGGCATTTGGGTTGGTTCCAGGTCATGGTATTGTAAACTGTGCTGCAATGAGCATTTGTGTGCATGTGTCCTTATAGTAGAACAATTTATAATCCTTTGGATATATACCCAGTAATGAGATTGCTGGGTTAAATGGAATTTCTATTTCTAGATCTTTGAGGAATTGCCACACTGTCTTCCACAATGGTTGAACTAATTTACACTCCCACCAACAGTGTAAAAGTGTTCTTATTTCTCCACATCCTCTCCATCATCTGTCGTCTCCAGATTTTCTAATGATCACCATTCTAACTGGCGTGATATTTTATCTCAATGTAGTTTTGATTTGCATTTCTCTAATGACCAGTGATGATGAGCATTTTTTCATATGTTTATTGGCCTCATGCATGTCTTCTTTTGTAAAGTGTCTGTTCATATCCTCCACCCACTTTTGAATGGGCTTGTTTGTTTTTTTCTTGTAAATCTGTTTTAGTTCTATCAGCCCTTTGTCAGATGGGTAGACTGCAAAAATTTTTTCCCATTCTGCACCTTAAACTTCATATGGAACCAAAGGAGAGCCTGCATAGCCAAGTCGATCCTAAGCAAAAGGAACAAAGTGGGAGGCATCACACTATCGGACTTCAAACTATACTACAAGGCTACAGTAATCAAAACAGCATGGTACTGGTACCAAAACAGCGATATAGACCAATGGAACAGAACAGAGGCATCAGAGGAAACACAACCTATCTACAACCATCCAATCTTTGACAAACCTGACAAAAACAAGCAATGGGGAAAGGATTCCCTGTTTAATAAATGGGGTTGGGAAAACTGCCTAGCCATGTGCAGAAAGCAGAAACTGGACCCCTTCCTGACACCTTACACCAAAATTAACTCCAGATAGATTAAAGACTTAAACATAAGACCTAACACCATAAAAATCCTAGAAGAAAATCTAGGCAAAACCATTCAGGACATAGGAGTAGGCAAGGACTTCATGACCAAAACACCAAAGCATTGGCAACAAAAGCCACAATAGACAAATGGGACCTAATCAAACTCCGCAGCTTCTGCATGGCAAAAGAAACACTCCTAATTATTTTTCCAATAGTCTTTGTCCATGACGGCAAAGAAAGGTAGATAATCAATTTATGGTAAGAGTTTTAAATTCCATAGACTAATTTATAATCTTTCTTCACAACTACCTGGCATATTCTGGCTTTGAACAGATGCTTTACAAAAACATAATCTGTGGACATGGAGATCTTGCATAAAGCAAATTCTCTCTAATCCACAGCTTCACCGAAGGGTTTCAGTTTTCTAGATCAGAGTGACTGCTGGAGATGAAGAGATTCTATCAAATGTCAGTATAAAATTGTCTCTTACTTAAAATGCCCTCACTAATCTTATTCTGATACCCTCACTACAGAAGTTTATCCTGACTATCTAGGGGATACCAGAGAGTGTACTAGCCAATTCAAGAGCATGACTTCTCAAAATTCTCCATGTTTTCCTCCTTCCTTCCTTGCTACTCCCACTTTCTCCTACCTTTGAAGGCTACAGCTTCTCTGCCAACTTTTTGAATTCTGGGGTTCTTAAGACCTCTTCTATGCTATGCATGGATTCTAGGAAAATCTCACTGGCTCTTGAACTTCAAATACCATTTAACTGCTCTAGACTGACAAACCTGTATCTCTAGCCAAGGCTCTCCTTGGCACAGACCCACTATTGAGCTCACTATCTCATCACCCCATAGGTCCACCTTCTCTGTGTCCCCATCCTAGTAAACGAAGTCACCAGTGCCTCTACTATGTTCTCCTCAGTTAGCCAGAGTTATTATTTAAAAATACAAGTGCAGTAAGTTTGCTCTCTTGCTTAAAATTAATCAGTGACTTCCTGTTTCCCAAAGGATGGAATCCCAAATCATTACTAAAAAAATTACTACAAAGCCTTTTTTTTCTCTAGCTTACTGCTCTGGTTTCATCTTTCATCTTTATTCTTCGCCCATCTGGGACTGTGTGCTTAATATCGCCTGTCTGCCTCCAGGTCCTCTCTCCATCCTTCTGCAACTTGCTCAGTACCCAGGTGGCTGACCTGTAGGGATCACATCAATAAGTTTTCTTGTCTTTTGGTTTCCAGTAGGTTTTGGCCCAACAGGAGCGGAAAACAGAGAAAATGAGGAAAGTAAGATCAGGCTATATATTCCCCCAGCTTCCTCCCTCTGGAGCTGACACAGACTGACATTAACCCACAATCACAAGGTCAGCTCCTTATAGCGGCCTCTCCAAATAGCCTACTTCCAGGTTTTGGTAATTACTCCCTCCCTTCCATTCAAGACCTGAGTGATGCTAGTCCCAGGTTATAGCACTCTCTTATATGTTCCCTACTCCCTGCCTATATTTTTATAACTAGTGTTATATTTCTCAAATTACACAATTTGAGTATGCCATAAGTTTTCTACCAGAACCCTAATTGATACTGTCTGCTTTCACATCCTAAAAGGGATCAACTTTGGCTTAAATGTTATTTATTTGGGGAAGCCTTTTCTAGCCGTCTTGACTTGGATGCAACCACCTGCTAAACCTCCCACAGTACCCTGTCCATCTCCTGACAGAACATCCTTCACACTTAGTGGCAATCATTGAATGAGTATTAATGTTGCCTTCTCTAAACAACAAATAATACTGTGTCAGAAAAATATAAAGCAAAATTTGTTGGAAATACAAAAATAACTTGATAACATATTCACTATGTGACACTTTAATATCTATTTCTCAGAGTAAGAAAAAAAAAGAGGGTGATGGAAAAAGCTTTATATTAAACATACAGCTACAGAATATTTACCAAAAAATGAGTATATAATGATTGAAAAAATAGGAAAGAATCATATAAGCCACATTGTCTGCTCCTAATGCAATAAAGCTAAAAACTAATAATTAAAAGATAGTAACTAAATGAGTAGAAAGAGAATTAATCACTTATAATATTCTAAAGCATTTTCAGGTCAAAGAACTGAGAGTTAAAATTACATGCCATTAAAAATTAACACTAATAATGGCACTACATTTAAAAATCTATAGATTTGTTCAAAGCAATATTCACAAGAAAATACATCCATCGATTAATAAAGAGTAAAACAAAGGACCCAAATCTGGCAAGTCAAGAAATAAAAAAAGAAATGAGCAAAATAAGCCAAAATAAAGAAGGGAAAAGTTTAATGATAAATGCAGGGACTAATTTAAATGCAAAGCAATAATTAGAATATACAAAAAAAGACAAGATTTCTAGAAAACTGATAATAAAAAAAGGAAACACAAATGCACAATATTAAGAATGCAAAAAGTGCTATAACCCTACAAAAGAAAAGCAATTTTTTAAATCACTGATTAATGCTTTGTATAAATAGATCTTGATGAAAAGGGTGGTGCTTAGACTTTTTAATTTAAGCTTCTCTACATTCTAAAAATTTATACTGTTTTACAATTCCAAAGTCAATATCAAACTGCAAAGAAAAAAATCCTGAATTCTGCCTCATCTTCCTTCTTCACATACTCAGCAAATAAATACTACACGTATATCAACTACTATGTCTCAACTTTCCTATGTTTTCATCATTAAAGAAAAAAACATATTCCATCCCTGCTATGTGCCAATCATTGTGCTACACACTGGGAAATCAAAATGACTATGAGAAATTCCCTGCTTTCAAGGAGTTCATAGTCTAGTGAAAGAATACAGATAGATGTGCACACTGATTATACTCTGTAGTACCTGTGATAATGCATAATAATGATAAATGTTGTATTGAGTTTCTGCTAAGTGTCAAACACCTTCCATTCAGCTAAGATCTTACCCTTTACCTCCAGCTCTTACCTAGGCATTTTCACTTAAATACCTCATTTTCATCTCAATTTCATAACACTTTCCATACTCAGATGCTTCTCTGACTTCCCAGTTTCTATAAATGCCACCACATCCTTTCCTTATTCAGGCTTGAACCTTCTGAGTTTATAGTCAGGTACCAATGTCTGTCAGTTTTTCCTTTGAAGTGCTCTTCGATGTATCCTTTGTTTAGAATTCCCATGACTACGACCTTATTCAGGTCCTTAGATTGCTCTCACCATGTTGAAAGGAGTGTCTTCCTTCCTCTTCATTATTGAAGTCTCTATCTTGCTCTTCTCTTTCATCCCACCAGCTCCCAACCACCCTCTGACCCTCTGTATCATTGCCACACGCTTCTTTTTAAGATATCTTTTTATCATATCCCTCCACTATTCACAATCTTACAACAGTTTCTATTTTCTCATAAATATAAGCCCTTTGGATAGCTTTCACTGACTTCCATTATCTGCTCATTTCACCAATTCATCCTCATTGCCAGACACTATTACTCAGACTTTATTTTCTCTGTCAAACAATTCTTAACACTTTCTCAAAGACATGTCATCCTCACTCCTAACTGCCTATACTTTCTGAAATACCCTTTGGTGCGCTCTCTCTATCTAAGCATTATGTATTTTTCAGGCCTCAGCTCCTCCAAATAGATTTTACTAAATTCCTATAGCCTTTCATAATTTCCCTCTTTTGACTTCACATACAGCCTATACAAAAAAAAAAAGTACACCCAATGTTATGCTGCTGTACCGCTCTGCACTGTTAACTTTAACTCTATGTACATTATTTTAATCTTTCTAACTAACTTACAACTCCATTAAGACCAAGACTGGATGCTGTGGAATTACTCACCCCATCATTTATCACATTATTTGGCACTTGGTGGGTACCTGCTGGGTACCTATTTGAATGTAATGTCTTTTAGTTCTTAACGTCTTTCTTCTTCTCAAGTGTTCTTAAAGAGAAAAAGCCATGTTGGATGGTTTTGTCAGTTATACAGAGTTCATGCAGGAAAAGAGATTTCAGTGGGACCTTGCTTAAGACAGTAGAGAATTGAATTTAGGATTTAGCGGGTCTAGAAATTATATGTAGAAAGCCGTCCCACAAAGGTCTATTATCCAGAATACATAAGAAACTTAAACAGTTGAACATGTAAAAAACAAATAACTTCATTTAAAAATGGTCAAAGACATGAACAGACATTTCTCAAAAAAATACACATAAGCAGCCAAGCAACATATGAAAAAAATGCTCAACATCATGTTCAACATCACTACTCATAAGAGCAAAGCAAATCAAAACCGCAATGAGATACCATCTCATGCCAGTCAGAATGACTATTAATAAAAAGTCAAAAACAACAAATGGTGGCAAGGCTGTGGAGAAAAGGGAACACTGACACAGTGTTGGTGGGAACAAAAATTAGTTCAGCCACAGTGAAAAGCAGTTTGGAGACCTCTCAAAGAACTTAAAACACAACTACTATTCAATCCGGCAATCCCATTACTGGGTGCATATGGAAAAGGAAAATCAAATAGACTTCCAAAAGACACATATACTCCCATGTTCATTGCAGCACTATTTACAAAAGCAAAGAAATGGAATCAACTTAGGTGCCCAGCAATGGCAAATTTAATTTTTTAAATGTGGTACATATACAACATATCATACTACGAGTCATAAAAAAGAACAAAACCATGTCCCTTGCAGCAATGTGAATGCAGCTGGAGGCTATTTTCCTGAGCAAATTAATGCAGGAGCAGAAAACCAAATAACCCGTGTTCTCACTAATAAGTGGGAGCTAAACATTGGGTAAACGTGGACATAAACATGTCAACAATAGAAACTGAAGACTACTAGAGGAAGAAGGAAGGGAGTGGCGGAAGGGCTGAGAAACTAACTATTGGGCACTACGCTCACTGTATTAGTCCCTTTTCACGCTGCTGATAAAAACATATCCAAAACTGGGTAATTTATAAAGAAAAAGAGGTTTAATGGATTCACAGTTGCACGTGGCTGGGGAGGCCTCACAATCATGACAGAAGGCAAAAGATACATCTTACATGGCAGCAGGTAAGAGAGAAATGAGAGACAAGGGAAAGTGGAAACCCCTTATAAAACCATCAGATCTCATGAGACTTATTCACTACCAGGAGAACAGTATGGGGGGGAAACTGCCCCTATCATTCAGTGATCTCTTACTGGGTCTCTCCCACAACACATGGGAATTATGGGAGCTACAGTTCAAGATATGTGGGTGGGGACACAGCCAAACCACATCAGTCACTATCTGGGTAATGGGATCATTTGTACCCCAATCCTCAGCATCATGCAATATACTCAGATAACAAATTTATACTTTTTTACCCCCTGAATCTAAAATAAAAGTTGAAGGAAAAAAAAGAAAGCTGTTCCACATTGACTGCCTTGAGCATAATGGGCAAAAAATTACTGCCCCCAACATGTAGCCCCCAAGTCCTAACAGAAGTCTGTTACATACACACAGAAAAGCACAGGATTGAGCACTAGCTCAGTACACAGGTGGGCTGAATCCCAACTCCATCCTTTACCAGCTGCATGAACATAAGCTTATTGTTTAACCTCTGTAAGCCTGTTTATTCTTCTGTAAAATACAGATCTTGTGAGAATTGAATGAGATTATGCATTCACTTAGCATAGTGCCTGGCATTCAGTACAGCTCAACACATGTTAGCTATTATTATCATCTTGTTCTTTCTTCCACAACTTTGTGTAAGAGGTGTTTGAGGAACTAAAGAAAATGTGATGTGTTCAACATGGTACAGAAAAGGTACACCCTGTGCAGAAGGTCAAGGTGAGTCATAGACAAACCCAGTTCACCAGGAGTAGCTACTCGTGTTAGAGGAGTCCTAAAGAAATAAAAGCCTTCCTTCTGTCCCACTCTCCCTCCATCAACAGTCCACAGAGTTGAGATAACACGACTGTGCGGGCCTCTACCATTTTCACTTAGAATAGCAACTCATTCCTGGCAAAATATAAATTCTAACCATGTATTATGAGTGGAGATTGCCATCCTACTTATGAATGGGCTGATGAATGATCCAGAGGTAGATGCCTGACCCAGCTGAGCCAATCGTATTATGTATACACCACTCTAGTCATGAATTGCCTGGCTCAGACTGAGGCAATTGAAGTCTTACCTCAATATTTTAAAATCTGGGATCAGAAAGGAGCCTCAGTACTTCTTTGGTGGCTACACTGCGAGATGAATCCCAACCAGAAAATGTTTACAGTCACACCTGCTGCTTTGTGGTAGAATCTGGTCTGAAGAAGGAAACTAAGACACAAAATGAAAGAAGTATTGAAGGATTAAGTTCCCTGGCACCCTGGATGCCTGAAGTGCAGATACACTTCTGCTCTTGCGAAGGTTATCAGATTCAATGCATTTCCTTCTTGCCTAAGCTCATTTGAATTACATTTCTGTCATTTGTAAAACTCCCTCACTTAATCAATGAGATTTTAAAGAGTTAATTCACTAGGAAATTTTTCGGAACACCTTGCTAGCTTACAAGAAGCATCAATTCTACTTGCTATTTTCTCAGGAATTTCTCTAAGTGTCCTGAAGAGGGCACTGTTTCCATTCATAACTACTGTCCAACCCCACCCCCACTCCTTTTTTTTTTTTTTTTTTTTCTTTTCTTTTAATGAAGGGAAGGGACTGAGTAAATTGCAGGATGTGATTCTAATTGGTTGGAACGTCTTTTGAAATCGTGTTCTGTAGAGAAAGAAAAACTCCTATATTTGGATAGCCCTGGCCAGCTTTCAAGGCTTCTAAATCTCAGTCTTCGGCGAAGAAGACAGAAAAAAAAAAATGAAGAAGCTACTAGCAGTGATTCTGTGGCTTCAACTAGACAGTGAGCTGAGGTTTCATTGAAAAAGGGAGCGATAGGAGTAAAGGAATTGTCCATACAATGTTCGGGGGTAGAGATAAGATTCAATGCGACTCATTTGGGTTCCCTGGGGAGGAACTGGATTATTTTGGGGTGAATGCCTCCTTCTGAAATGTTCTCTTTTGGACCGGGCTACGTGGAGAGCTGAAAGTGGGACAAAGTCCTCTGTTCCTGAGCACGCAGGAGGGAAAAAACTGTACTATCTACTGCAATTATTCAGCCACAGTTTCAAACAGACTGCATTGGTACAGGCAGGATCCTGGGAAAAGCCTGAAATTTCTGTTTGTGTTGCTGTCAAACGGAGCAGCGATCCAGGAGGGACAATTAACCGCCTCACTTGATACCAAAGCCCGCCTCAGCACCCTGCACATCACAGCCCCCGTGCACGGCCTCTCTGCCACCTACTTCTGTGCCGTTGACACACAGTGCTCCCCTAACATCATCAGTCTGTACCCAAACCTGCAGCTGGTGCCCCAGGCCCACTCCTGCTGCAGAACTGTGGCTGTGAGGCTTGTTCACTGTTTCTACATTTCTTTCTGCAAGGGAAATTCTGAAATAGGTGAAAAAAAGATGTTTTATTTTCTTAAGTGTGGAATTTTTTCCCCCAGTTAATTTTTTATTTTTTGTAGAGACAGGGTCTTGCTCCGTGGCGCAGGCTGATCCCAAACTCCTGGCCTCAAGTTGCCTTCCCACCTTGGTCTCCCAAAGTGCTGGGATTATATAGGCATGAGCCACCATGGCTAGCTCGGGGAAAATAAAAAATTTCTTTTTGTATTTTTTTTTTTTTATGTATTCAGGCTGAGGGAAGAATCCTATTACATGTATTTCCTGAGAATATGAGTTATCCTTTCCTGCCTCACTGTCAGAATTTGTTAGTCTTCCCTTGTGAAATAATTTTACATGTAGTACAACTGTCACAAATAATTTCTATGAAATATGGAATCATTATTTGTTTTATATGTGAATGTAACATACGGCATTTAACAATGAAATAAAAAAGAATAAATGCTTTTTAAAAGAATGTTCTGTGTGAGGTTCCTTACCTAGTGTTTCCTGCTAAAATACTGACTACAGTAGTCAGATACTACCCATGTGATCTAAGTATCCATTTATCTCAATGTGTGGAGAATCTCTGGGAAATGTATCCTTTGGCTGGATTTACTCCAAGACTATCTGAGTGTCCTTGCCAATCAGAAGAACATCATATTTTTTCCTATATTAATTGCTAGTTTCCTCTTCTTCTCCCTCCATTTATTTTTTTTTGTAATTGTTTTGCTACACTGCAGAATTATTTTAAATGTTTTTGCCCATTGCAGACTAGATTAGAATAAATTTCACTTTCAGGAAAATTGTCTTATAAGAAATCCCCAATTTGAATGTTATATAAAAATAATTGAAAATAAGTTTTCCTGTCCCACTAACGAGATCAACAAGCCCTAGTCAGTATCTTCAGATATCAACTGTATCACATTTTCATCCCAAACTTCTAGAAAAATAATAAACTTGATTCAGTCAGGCTTTTAAGTGACAATATTTCAGAAATTACCAAAATGTAAAAAGCTGACCTTAACATTTCAACATTTGGCCCCTCCTAAGCAACAGCACCTTAAAAACATTTAAAAACTAAAAATACTTATTTTTCCAAATTGCCCATAGAGTCTTTACAAGCAAACCAGCTTCTGTAGCAATTTGTTGGCAGATTATGAAAAGTCAGGCACAGCAGTGTACGGACCAAGAGCTCCACTGAGAGCCTCCAGCAGGGACTGTAATAACTTTCACATTTAGATGTAATAAAATTCGACATGAAAAACTGACTAGTTCCATCATCCTTTGAGTCAAACAGAGGCTTCACTCTGACAGAGTAGGCTGAAAAAACTTTGACCTTGTATTCATAAATACTCATAACATATCTCAAATTTCAAGTTTCTTGACCTGTTACCAAAGCAAGTTTCCTGACTGCTTGTCAGGAAATTTTTACTTTGCATTGATGATCTTATTTGTTCTGTTGTTAGAAAATCAGCCAACAGGATGTTACATCAGATTTTCTATAACCTTTCTGGAATATTTAACAGCATGTCTTCACACATTCATTTCCATGCTGAAAACAAATTCACAAGGAAACCATTCATCACGGGGAAAAAAATATTGCTCAATCCAATCTAATTTACCGAAGGAACAATATTCACTTAAGTCCGCAAATCTCTTCCTTCTTAGAGAGAACTCTTGGATTCTGAAGATGGAATTTTATATCTTCTTAAGATCAAGAATATAAACAAACCCTAAAACAAATAAATAGAACTAAGAATTTCTTTAATTTGATCTTTCGAACATAAAAAACTGAGTTCTTTCCACCTCCCTTACTGATCCCTTCCCAACTTATGAGTATATAAATTTTTTTGCTTTATTTTACTAGAATCACTGAAAATACATTATTAAACCTTAGTTTAGAAGAAACAATACAGACATTCAAAATTGAACCATTTGATTTTAAGGGTGTGATGGTGTAGCAAGAAAATATTGTCAAAGGTGAAAATCTCCAACACATCAGAGCGTGCTAAACCAAATGCATTGTTCCCCCAGTAGGAACTTTAGGAATGTTTCCGGTGACGTGACTCCAAGCTTCTGGCACTTGCTGTCCGTGATCAGAGTTTCTACTGACAAGAAGTTCCATAAAATACTTGGATCCACCTTAATCAGATATATCAGTTGCCAAGTCCACTTACCACAAATATTAGCAAAGGTGGCATGTTTCTCAATTGTGCTATTTGTGTCCCAGAAAAGGCATGTAAGATGAATAATTCTCCTTTGAATACTCCTTCCACCCTGTCTCATGTTTTGGTGTGAACTCGTCTCTTTTTCATTGCCTTTAACACAGTTGGTTATTTTTTCTTTTAATAGTATATCTGCCTCAAGGTTTATCTAGAAGTCGTTTCTTAATACCAAAAGAGTTAACGTTTTTTATTTTTACTAAATTATGATCAGAGAATGCACCTATATGAGCTCTACTTTTTCAAAACTTTTGTTAACATGAAGGCCAAGTACATAATCATAATAATGTTATTGGAAAGCTATGAATTTGTGTGTGTGTGTGTGTGTGTGTGTGTGTGTGTGTGTATTCGGTTTTTTTGATCATATTATTAAATCTTCCTATTTCCTTGTTTTTGTTTTCTAAAATCTGTCACATTCTGAAAAAGACCACTGATATCTTTCACTTATTTTGTCAAGTTCTTGCAAATTGCTTTTGCTTTATTTATCCAGCTGCAATGTTTTTGGTGTATATGGTTTATGACTTATAACTCTTCAGAGAGTCTTTTCAGCATTGATAATGTCCAAAAAATTATCCATCTCTTCTAGATTTTCATCATATATAAAGTCCTTCATCCTGTGTGGAACAGCCTGATGTTTTTTCCTTAATATCCATTCTGCTGTCTTCCCCTCTTTTACTCTGCCCCAGAATAAAATCCATGTTGCCCAGATCTCCTTACTGCTAAGTTTGGGCATGAACTACATTCTGGTCAACAAAATCTTAGTGTAAATGTCAGGTGCAGTGTTTAGGAATTTCTCTAAGACTCAGCATGCATGCTCTTCCATCTCTTCCAGCTACCTTGCATCCCATCATCCTTTCCTGCTGGAGGTGTTGATCCTCTGAGACTCAAGCACATCCTTCACTTAGTCTGTACACTATATACCTTCTTCAGTGAGATCCCTCTTGCAAGCACATGGTCCTCAGTTTCCAGCTACTTTCCATGAGCTCCCTTAAACAGGCAAGAACTTTTAGAAGATATTTTTAGAAGACAACATTTTAAAAGACCATAGTATCCTTTCTACTCTACTGTGCCTGCAATATGTTTCAGCAGATCATTTCACAAAGCTAGATCTTATCAGAGTTCCAGATGGGAAGCAGGCAAAAGCTCCCTTTGCAGGGGACAGACAACCTATCTTGTTGTTTTTGTCAACCGCATTGCTAGCCCAGGGTTTTAGACAGGATTTGCAATTTTTTTAAATTGTGCTGAAGCCTCAGGTTCTGCTCTTCATACATAAATTTTCTAAAAGAAAAATTACCAAGTACCTGGCTCTTGCAACTCAAAAACATGCCTATTTCAGGATACATTTTCCTCCTAAGACATTTTAAGTCCATTTTGAATACAAAGTCAAGAATTTGACCCTTTGGTGTCACTGGATCCTTTCATAATCTCCCTTTACTGAAAGAATAAGCTTCATCCACAAAATTTATGGCAAGAGAGTTGCAAGGGAAAATATGAATTTTAAAGAAGAAAAATATCATTTTTGAAACTGTTAGTGCACTGCATTTAGACTTAGAGATTCTAATACTACATTAGCATGAACACCAGATTTGGTATCAGAAAGAATTTCTGAGTATTCAAACTCTTCTCCTATGAGCTCTATACCCTTAGGCAAGTTTCATAACGTATTTAAGCCTTACTTTTCTCATCAGAAAATATAGAAAAAATAATAACCACTTGCCAAAGTTTTATGACATTTAAAATGAGATGGTATATATGTCAAGTAAACAGCACACATACCAGATCTTCTAGAACAGTGTTTACCAGAGAAAATTCATAAAGATGAGAAAGAGCAGGTGTGTAGTTTCCCCAGGGAGGAAGCATGCACCCTATATTCTGAAACAGCACATAGCAATCCAGCGTGGCCAATGTGACACCCTAAGAAAGAGAACCCAGTCTTGAGTCATGGAACTTTAAGGCTGCATTACTGGGGAAGCACCAGGCCTTACTGTGGCATGGGGGCTGGGCTCCAAAATATGTGATTATAGCAAAATTAAGAAAATCTGCAGCCTTCAGTCCTGATCTGCCACCTCAAAATGTATTGCCTCAAGCGCTAGGCTTGGGCTCTATTAGGAGAACCAATACCGTCTCTGGAAGGCTACCCTGCAGGGGATCCATTACCCTTACCTCTCAGTATGTGAAATTCACAAGCACAGAGCCTGATATGTAGTTGACATAAATGTTGAATGAATGTGTGCAGCCACGGAGGGCACTGTCTTCAGTCCCTTTGTAATGCAGAAAGTGTGTTTGTTCTCAGATCAAATAATTACCTTCTTCAACAAGTGTTTATAATTAACTTCAACAAATGTTCAAGTGTCCAGGCTCTCTTCTAGACCCTTGAGCTATATCTTTTTTAAAAATTCACAAAGATATCAGATTTTATAGAAAAATGCATTCTAGTAGGCATTAGTCATAAGCAAATTACTATATGGTTTATAACAGATCTCTTCAGAGAGTCTCTTTAGCATTAATATATTTAGCATTACAATATATATGAAGGTAAGTCTATGGAGACAGGAATCAAGAAAGTTAGGAGACAGGAAATTCTGGAGGGGGCCACACGAGGGTGATGCCCTTATAATTTTAGGTAAAGTATCAGAGTAGGCTCACTGGAAGGAAAACAGTTGAACAAACTTGAAGAAGATGAGAGAGTGAGTCTTGTAGATATTTGGGACAAGTTTTCCAAGCAGAGGAGAGTCCAGGCCTAAATTAGGAAATGCCTAACATGTTCTAGAACTAGATGGAATGTGAAATCAGAGGAAGGCTTTGAGTGAGGAGTGATATAATCTGATTTCCATGTAAAAGTCTCACTCTGGCTGCCATGCTGAGAATAGAACTGCAGATCATCAAGATGAAAGTGGGGAAGATTGTTGTATTAACATCAGAACCGAAGATATCTGGTGTTATTCTGAGCTCAGAGGCTTCTTCCACCAGAAATGCTCATTTGAGAGCAGCTGTTGTTACTGCTTCTGCTGATGGAAAAGGGGCTAAAGACACATTTGATAGCCTTTCTGTAGATTTTCTGACTGCAGATGACCTGTGAGGTTAGGGGAAAATTATAGGAAGGAGTCTTAATTCAGACACAAGAAGGTCTGTTGCAAAGGCATCTTCCAGAAGGCAATATTTACGCTTTCTTCTATTGTGCAAGACTCCCTACTCAAATTTAGGCATTTTAAGGACCTTAGAAAATTGTGCCATGGTAATAAAGGTAATGGAAGTTGGAGCAGAGGGAAAATAAAAATCCACATGCCTCTGTGAATGGCTATGTAATAAAGATCTCCACTGTCTCATCGATCTGAACAGGGTTGATTAATCAACAAATGGACAAGAATGCTCAGTCCCTGAGCTACCAGGAGACATAGGCCTTTAGCAGTACTATCTATATAATTTACAGGACCCAGTATAAACGAAAATGCAGAGCCCCTTAGTTTTTTCAAAATTTACAAAGAATTTGAAGACTGCAACAGCGGAGCAATAAAGCATGAGTTCTGACACTGTATGAGTTTCATATCCAGGAAGCTGGCCCTCATCATTAGTTTGGAAAGCCATCATTCAAACAAATTGTTCAGATATCGATGTTTCAGACAGGCACATGGGAAAGACTTTACTTTAATTTGATAATTCAAGCAGTGGCAGAGTGAGGGCAAATTAACTGAGCAGTTTGGTGTAGAAAAGAAGCATCTCACATCCTCAACTTACCTCTGAGATGGTGAGACACCCTGTTCTTTTGACATCAACATATTTAATATAAACTCTTCAACTGGAACAAAGCAGTGGCAGAGACCCAGTTTGGAGACATCTACCTGCACAGCAAAAAATATGCATAAAGAGGTTAATAGTCAAACCAAATAAGAGGGTGAGTTGTACCGTGAGTTTTTTACAACTTCAAAGTGGGAAACATTTATTGCCCTTACTCATGGTGCTGTCTAGATAATAACCTTTTACTCTTCTGAACATTTCAGAGTTATACTCTCATCAGAGAAACTGTACTATTATTTTATTTTTAAAATAGTTTTAGAAATTAGGGTCTTACTGTGTTGTTCAGGCTGACCTCAAACTCTTGGGCTCCAGCCATCCTCAGCCTCCAGAGAAGCTGGGACTCCAGGCATGTACCACCCCACCCAGCCACTGCATCACTATTAAAAATCATTTAGCATAGCCAATATGGGGCTTTCTACTGAGAGCTTTTATTGCCTTCTCTTCCAAGGCAAGGAGCAGGGATATAAAGAAGTAACACTTCGAAAGATGGATGTTCTAGTTAAATTCCCAGGCTCTGAAATCAAATACCTAATTCACTTATTGACTAATTAATGTATCCAACAAATATTCAACGTGACAGACCCTTATAGTGTCTGGAGCCTAGTAAATAACTATTGAATAAGCTGTGAACAGACAGCCAGTCCTGTGGACTTGGGGAATAAAGAGACAGATCAAGCATTGAATCCTGGCTTCACCACTTTTGAGCAGTGTGACCTGGGGCAATTTGTTTATCCTCTCTGATCATCAATTTCCTCATCTGTAAAATGGGAACAATAATATTAACACCTACTTTTCACAGTCATGTGGATTAATGTGCACGAAGCCTCTGGTTCATCACTCAGCACTCAGTAAATACTAGCTATCATTATCATTACCAATTTCTATTGATTTTACTAGACGCGGAAAGGGCAGCATGTGTCTCACAAACCAGAGTTTTCCTCCTCTAACCACTAATTCAAAAACAATTGTAAGTATTGCTTAGAATTCACTCCCCAGCCCAAAATAGGATGCCATTATGTTGTGCTTTGTTTACGTTTTTATTGGACTTCAGATTATTCGGTTTATTGAAACCATCCTCTTGGTTTGGCTAAAAGACATTCCTCAGTATCTTTTACAGGACCACAAAAGATCAGGGTCCTGCAAAATCTCAACAAATATTAGGCTCAACAAACCAACTGGGATTCTCAGATTAAGCAGAAGTGTTCAGGCCCTGAACAGTAGAAGAAAGCAGACTTGCCAGTCCCTGCAGCTCCAACCTGTCCTTGCTTCCACCTCTGTTTCTGCAGGCACTTCCCATGGAGAGTTGGAGAGAAGACCTGGAAACGGGAAGAGTGTTCCACTGGAATTGACAGTTCTGGTGTTAGAGGTGAGAGAATTTCAAGTTCTGAGAGGAGTGATCCAAAGAGTAAAACTGAGTCTGTAGATAGCCCATAAAACACAGAGTGAGCAGGACGTGAATATTTAGAAAGTAGATGGCTGCTAGCAGTGGCACTCGGGTCCGGGAATGACAGTGAACACAGGACTCGATTCCATCCAATGCCACGTTGTGCTTTGTTTTCTTTCTTCCTCCAGTGCAGAAGCACTTGTGTGTTTTGGCTAATCTAAGATTTAAAGAATTCCTACATGTAGTCATGCCACGCACTTGTATATACCTCTAAGGACCCAGTAGGTTTAGTGATCCTGGAGTCTCACATCTTAAAGAGAAACCAGTATTAAAAGACAAACTTCCCAAAATCTAAAGAAGGGAAGTGCAATCAATGGTATGAATTAGAAACCTCAATCCTAGATGAGACAGCCTGTGCAAGCCGGGAGAAATCGTGGGTTCTCCACAGTCCCCAGCACCGGAGCAGCCGTGCTCACTGCCTCCACTTCAGTGCTTGGGAGGTTGTTACTCTCTGGTGAGCAAAACGACAGTTTAAAATTTTGGCTGCTCTATAATTTATCTTCTTTCTCATTTTATTACTTAGATTCAGTGCCATTTCCATTCATACTAATAAAAACCTTGGCTTTCCAGGAAGAACCACTAGAGACTCAGTGGCCTAGACAGAGGGCTATGTGACCCTTTCTTCAGGGGCACATGACACTGAACTGCACACACAAAATGGTAGGTACCTTCCTCTTGTGGTATGCCCAGTATCCCAAGGAGATATTAAAGTGCTTTGTCTCTGAGGCATCACGATAAATGAAAAGGAAGATTACAAAGGTTTCAGGCCCATTAGGTTGAGATTAAAACATCTTTCCACTTGCAGAAAACCTCTATCAAAGCACTGGGCACAACTGTGTACATTTATGCTCCCAATGACACAGTAGGGGAGACTAATGGAGGAGCCGAGTGCAAATTGCAAGGGGCATGAGAGGGGCTGGGTGTGAGCAGTTTCTTTTTTTAACCAGACAGAGCCCTGTAGCGCAGGAGTGTATGTGGGAAGTTGGACAGACTTCTGGATTTGCTGGCCCAGGTTAAGAAGCATGTGAGACTGCATCTGAGAAATGGGGAAAGATTTGTCAAAACTTTGCCCATATCTGTCATCTAATTACAGGTCACTGGTCAAAACTACAAGCCCAGTAACGTAATGAAGGAAAGTTCTCTGACATTAGTTATTTAAAATATGTACAATGTGATTTTCTGATAATATCCTTGTATTTAAAATGTAATTAAAATTACCCTTGTAATTAAAATTAAAATAAATCAACAACTGTTTTAGTCCATATTGTGCTGCTATAATAGAATTTACAAAGACTTATTTCTCACAGTTTTGGAAGCTCGAAAATCCCAGGTCCAGGGGCCTGCACCCATTGCTGCATTATACTATGGCAGAAGGCAGAAGGGCAAGAGAGCACATGCAAGAGGGAGCTACGGGGAGAGTGCCAAACTCACTCTTTCACCAGGAACCCACTCCTAAGATATCTAATCCACTCCCATCATAATATCATTAATCTATTCATGAGAACAGAGCCCTCACGACCTTTTAAAGGTCCCACCTTTCAACACTGTTGCATTGGGTATGAAATTTCCAACATATGAACTTTGGGGGACACAGTCAAATGATAACAACAGTAAAACATTAATATTTCTAGGGAAAATGAGCAATCCACAAGAGTAGCACAAATGGCCACTTTATAAAGAGGTATACGAATTATTTAGCAATCAAAGAAACATAAAAAAATACAATGTGATTCATTATTTCCAGCTATCAAGATAGTGAAGGTTACTGAGACAAGCCACACATACGTGCAGCACACACACACACACACACACGCACAAAATCACAGAATTTTTTTCTCCAAGGACCTCCTCTGGCAACATGAGTCTTGAGCCATTTACCATGTAGCCAGAAATAAAGACTGCAAATACTCAATTGTAAGCCAAGCGACTTCTAGTCTAAGTGCCAGATTGCATATTTGAAGAGAAATATTTCCATTTCTGAGAAACCAGATAAAAATTGTGCCAGAACTGAGGGAGAAAAAAAAACAGTAAAAAAAAAAGTAGACTTTGCAAAATGACTTCAATTGAATTATACCATCATTATCAAATAAATCTTCAAGTCCAGATAAAAAAGAAATAAGTGTACCCTCAGCACTACCCTCTTCTAGAAGAGAAAACCAAGGTATCTTGATTTACTACCATCTTCAGTGAAAAATTTTGCAAATGTGAAAAATGGTAATAACAGGAGCAATCAAACAATAGACAGTCCTGAGAAGTTACTGCTCTTCTACCATAAGCAAACTCTGAAATGGGAATGCTGTCTTTGTTAAAAAAATGATAATAATTACCTTTTAGATAGAAATTCATATTTATTCTTGTATTTTTGAAGTTAATTCTGTTTTTTGATATTCAGATTCAGCTTTAGCTTCTCCCAAATATTGACTGTAACACCTCACCACTGGCATTTGGTCACACTGTGTGTTCAGCGCACCATGTTTTAAGGAAATAATTAGTTGTACAAACTGGGTTTACATAAGCATAGATTTATCACAATATTTTGTATAAAAACTGAAAATATTGAAACAACTGTCTAAAATAATGACATGTCATGATATCTAAGTTGTAGTGGAAATTATTCTCACTTAGAATAAGTGTTGTAGAGGTAACAGACTTAGGAGGGTAGTGAGGCCCCTTTGCACAAAAAGGCCACCTCACACCCAACGTGACTCTTCAGAATGACAGTAGTGAGGACACAGAGCAGATCATTGAGAAGCGGATGACGTCTTATAACCTGTTCATTAACTTGTCACGTGGGGGTGCTATTCACCAATGCAATCACAATTTATGCATGAATTCTGAGTACAGCTGTGAACACTTTTGTATCCTCACTTCAACAGTGATGCCCTCTACTAGGCCAGAGACACTGACAATGAACTCCTCTCTGGACTTTCTAATTCTGATCTTAATGTTTGGTAAGTACCTTTTATTCAAATTTTTTTTATTGTTTCAAAATAATAAACACCTTCCCCAGAAGATATAACTCTGGCCAAACCCATAAAAGCAGTACTTTTTTCCCCCTACAGGAGGAACCAACAGCAATTCAGTCAAACAGACAGATCAAGTAACCATCTCGGAGGGAGCATCTGTGACTATGAATTGCACATACACATCCATGGGGTACCCTACCCTTTTCTGGTATGTCCAATACCCCAACAAACCTCTGCAGTTTCTTCAGGAAGAGACAATGGAAAACAGCAAAAACTTTGGAGCCAGAAATATTAAAGACAAAAACTCTCCCATTGTGAAACATTCAGTCTGGGTGTCAGACTCAGCCATGTACTACTGTCTTCTAAGAGACACTGTGCTAAGAACACAGGGAAAGCTGTACAGAAACCTCAAGGGCCCAGAGGAAGTATGCAGTGAGGCTGTAAAACCCAGGTTGTAGAGCCTTGTTCTCTCTTTCACAGACAGTCCTGTTAAGACATTATTAGCAGACAAAGAAAAACAAAATGAGATATAACTGTCTCTAATTCCAGGGGCACAGGAGTTTCCTTGACAGAAAATGGGGTCAGAGAAGAGGGTCTCGGATAATATCTCTGCTCTCAATTAGGTCAGTTCTCTCTTGTCCTTCAGGCTTTCTTGCATAATATGATGACTTGGATGTCAGTCCTGGCTCTACTACTTATTAGCTATGCAAATTTGGCCAAGTTAATTGATATCTCAGAGCTTTCATTTTTTTCATCTGTGAAGTAGAAATAAAAATAATCGCACAAATTTAACATGAAGATACTGTGAAAAAAAAATTTAGGTTAGAAGAGGCAGATTAGGACTCAAATCATTACTGGAACTCGCAAGTCCCACCATATCAATTCTACTCTCTCACGGCAATCCCACTGCCTAGTGCTGACCAACCTAACAGGGCTTGACATGCCCACTGCTGTTGTCACACCCCACCCCACACCCAGCCCCGGGTCATTACAATCAACATATTGGCCTTTCTCTCACAAGCTCCTACTCACACCACACACAAAAATTAACTCAAAGTGAGTCACAGACCTAAATGTAAAAACTAAAATTGTAAAAATCTAAGAAGAAAACACAGGAGTAAATTCTCATAATGTGGGGTTAAGCAATGATTTTTTAGATGTGACATCAAAAGCACAAGCAATAAAATAGAACATTGATGCTGGACTTCAACAAAACTAAACTTATTTATGCTTCAAAGGACACTATCAAAAAATGAAACGATAACCCACAGAATGGGAGAAAACATTTGCAAATCATATGTACTATGTACCTGATGATAAGGGACTTGTATTTAGAATATATAAGGCGCTTTTACAACTCAATAATAAAAAGAAATATAACTCAAGGAGTGAGTAAAAGATTTAAATAGACATTTCTTCAACAAAGATACAAAATGGCTAATAGGCATATGAAAAAATCATCATTATTAGTCATTAGACAAATGTAAATTAAAATCACAAGACACCATTTCATACTGAGTAAAAGGCTATGACTTTTTTAAAAGGACAATAACAAGTCTTATCAAGGATATGAGAAATTAGAACCCTCATACATTGCTGGTGGGGATGTAAAATGATGCTGTCACTTTAGCAAACAGTTTGGCAGTGCCTCAAAATGTAAAACATAGAATTACCATATGATTTAGCAATTCCAGCCCTATGTATCTACCCACAATACATATGTCCACACAAAACCCCATGCATGAATGTTCATAACAGCATTGTTTATGGTAGCAAAAGTGTAAGTAATCCAAATGGATAAAACAGATGCGATATCTTTAGACAATGTAATATTATTCAGCCATAAAAAGGAATAAAGTACTGACCCCTTCTACAACATCACAAACCTTGAAAACATTATGCTAGGTGGAAAAGGCTAGATACAAAATGCCCATATTGTATATTTCATGTATATGAAATTCCCAGAATAGGCAAATTGAAAATCAGAAGGCAGGTAGGTGGCTGCCAGAAGCTGGAAGAAGTGGGGAGTGGAGAGAGACTACTAACTGATGTGGGAGGTTTCTTTGGGGGGAGATGTGCTGAATTAGATAGTGGTGATGGTTGCATAACATTGCGAATGTGCTAAAAGCTACCCGATTATACACTCTAAAGTGATTAAAAGTATGAGTTTTATGTTTGTGACTTTTACCTCAATAAAAAAGAAGACAACCAAAACATCTAAATGTGATTATTAATGGGACAAGAAACTCTAAAAAACTTAAATTCTTACTGTTCCATTGCAAACAATTCTAATACGTATATGAAATATGGAGCCATCTGATAAAACCTGTAGCAGAACGGGAAGGCATATTAACTCAGACTTTAACTAAAAATAATAAAAATGCTGACTGACACAAAGACAAAGGAGAATAGCAAAGACGGCATGAGCCTTTAAAGAAATCATTAAACAGTGGAAACTTTTTAATGAATAAAATTAAAGCTTAAAGAAAATATGAAGTAGAACATAAAAAGCAAGTTTGGAGAAATTAAGAGGGTGGCATGGGGAGGAAGGTTAATTTGCATATCAAGGAAAATATAATGTTGTCAGAAAACAGAGAAGAGGTAGAGCACCTAGACTTCTGGTTTCATCCCCTATTCTTCATCAAATAGAATAATTTGAGGCCAGGCATGGTGGCTCATGCCTGCAATCCCAGCACTTTGGGAAGCTGAGGAAGGTGGACCACCTGAGGTCAGAAGTTCAAGACCAGCCTGGCCAACATGGCAAAAAACTCATCTCTACTAAAAATACAAAAATTATCTGGAGGTGGCAGTGGACATCTATAATCCTGGCTACTCTGGAAGCTGAGGCAGGAAAATAACTTGAACCCCAGAGGCAGAGGTTGCAGTGAGCTGAGGTCTCACCATGGCACTCCAGCCTGGGCGACGACAAGAGCAACACTCCATTTTTTTGAAAAAAAGAATAATTTTCAAACTGGAAATAAATAAATGAAAAATTATGACAGATAAAGAGATACTAAGAGAGGACTTAGATGCTTTCAAAATGATCAAGTCTTCTGGGTCATTGAAACTAATTCTCAACATGCAGAAATGGTTGGCAAGGCATTGGGCAAATTTTTTGAAAACCTATGGAGAATGAAGGAAATCCCCAACCTGTGAACACAGAAATAGGGGAATGATACCCAGCAACATTCTAGAGCAGATTATTAACAGATAATGTGTGGGCTCTTAGAAAATAATGCAGTGATCAGGATAAGCCAGAATGGGCTCACTAAAGACATTTATAAAACAAGCCTGCTAAATTCAAAGGACTTCCATGTACTTTAAATGTGTCAGATATTTGCAAGACATTTAATAATCTGTTTTTCACTATATCAGTGGGAAAATATATATAATTATTATTTGTTGAGTGTCATGTTTATCACAGACCCTACTGTACTTTATATGTAATAAGAGCCGATGTTTATCAAGGGCTTAATATGCATGACGTGTTGTTCTAAGAGGTTGCATGCATTAATTCAATTTATCTTCACTACAACCTCATGAAGTAGATGCAATCCTTTCATAACACAGAGGATTTAACTACCTTGCCCAAGAACACAGAGATAGTAAGAGAAGACCTGGCATACAAATACAGGCTGACTAGTCCAAAGCCTACATTTTTAAATTCTATACTTTGTTAACTCCTAATGTTATCTGTAATCTTCACCATAAAATTACAAGCCACCAGAAAACTACACAAGATTGGAGTATTGTGTAGAAAATTCCAGTAGAATCTAGTAAGTAGTAAGACTAAGGCTCAAACTTAAGTTCATTTGGATCCAGACCATATCGTCTATTCACTTTGTCATTTGTATAATGCTGGACTTGGTGAATCCTCAGCTGAGAGAACAACCATATATAAAGATACAATTTAGAAAAATGGCCCTTTTGTTAAACCTCATGATTTTATCCTTCACCTTGACCTGTTCACATTGATCTTGTGTAGATTCTCACAAGGTATGTGAGAATTAATTGTGCAAATATCAAAATTTGAGATCGGTATATGATGATGTCCCACTAATATGATTATTTGTATCATAAATTAAAAATTGAAAATCATCTGAACAAATTGGAAAGATAGACTAAACCTGCCAAAATAGAATTTAATGGAGGTAAATATATGTTTATCTAGTAGTTTTATAAAAATGAGTTACAATATCTGGAATAAGGGATCCTGAATTTTTAGTATTTGTTGTGTAACCCACTCAAAGTAACACAAGGAAAAGATTTTCTGGAAGGATATTATAAAGTCTCATAAAATCAGTTTGTGAAAAATACAGCTAGGGCTCACAGAAAGAAGAAAATCACCAATTGGCTATGCTTTCTGAATATACTTTTCTCTGAATGTATAATCTGTTCTCCTCCTGGGAAACCAGATTCCACTGTAATCCTGTCATACTCTACTCCACAATAACTTCAGTTGGAACATACCCAGCTCTGTTTGCTAAGAGATGAGTCTGGTTTGAAGCCCACAGGGCTTTAAAGCTTTGGTTACACTGTCTAACTGCTGTTTCTGTACCTCTAGTTCAAATTAATGAGCCTAATATCTACCCAGATCCAAGCGCTATTGCCTGGAAAAGGAGGGCACTTGGAACAACCATGACCTCTATGGCATCTCTTTAGAAAGGAATCCCAGAAGTGAAAAAGGACTACAAGCTCAAAATAATTCACTAATGTGATAAAACCACTGAAACTATCATAGATAACAAATGAGTGGAAACCAGATGACCACAGTAACACTCTGACAGGGCAACAATATTTGAATCACATTTTAAGAGACATGAACAAACTGTAGCAGGTCAAAAAAAAAAAAGATAAAACTAATAAAGTCGCCTGAAATAATACCATGTGCAGAAAGAAACAGGGATGTCATATAAAGAAACCAGAAATATCTATAAGGACACCTTTACAAAAAAGAACAGATCTGTTCAAAAGACACAGTGTGAAATGCAGCTACTTTACTTGATCTATCATCGCTGGCTGAAGTCAAAGAATCACCAGACTTCTATTCCCCCACATTATCCCACCTTACTCCCAGGACTCCTAGTAGGAGGAGGCTAAGTTTGGTTCTCGATCTGTATTGTGGGTGGGAGGGGCTGTTTGTTCGTTTGTTTTAGAGACAGGGTCTTGCTCCAGGCTGGAGTGGAGTAACATGATCATAGCTCACTGTATCCTCAAACTCCTGGGCCCAAGTATTTGAGCCGCGTAATAAATGTCTGTGCATCTTGCCACTAGGTGGCAATGTGAGTGTTACATTTAAAAGATCGTGGATGGTTCACTTTGCAGGTAAAACTGTAAATAGTTCTTAAATGTGCATTTCTGCTGCATCTGATGGGGAATCCCCTTTGATTTCTAATGTAAATGTAGAGATGTTTTAATAATAAAAGACTCCTTTGTCCAACTAACATATATTCCAAAATCCTCCAACAGAGACCTGTGTGAGCTTCTACTGCGGTAATAATGGTGAAGAACTGGCATTTTTTGTCAGCTATTTTGTGGCTTCGGCTAAGCTGTAAGTTGGGGAGTTTCAGGACATGAGATCCTTTTCAAAATTCTGGGGAGGGGAGAGAAGGGATTCCAACTGGCTAATCTGGAGTGCCCTCCTGAAAATGTGTAAAGAAAGATGTATAAATGTTGCAATAATTGTACTATTCTGTATCTGATTATGTCTTTGAGAACAGGTGTAACTGCTGCCAAAAATGAAGTGCAGCAGAGTCCTCAGGACCTGACTGTCCAGGAAGGAGAATTTGTCACAATCAACTGCAGCTACTCGATAGGAATAACCACCTTACAGTGGCTGCAACAGCATCCAGGAGGAGGCATTGTTTCCTTGTTTAAGCTGAGCTCAGAGAATAAGAAGCATGGAAGATTAACTGCCACAATAAACCTACAGGAAAAACACAGCTCGCTGCACATCACAGCCTCCCAGCCCAGAGACTCTGCCATCTACATCTGCGCTGTGGGACACAGTGCTCCCCAGGCACCTGGAGCCCATACATAAACTCTAAAGTTGAGGCATCATTTCTCACTCCTGTCTTTCACACTTGTCTGTCTCTATCCTCAGACAGATGATGTAGAAAGTTTTAAGTTTTTAAAATACATATTCTCCCTTTCCAGACCATCTCTCTTCTCTACAACATCATCACCAAGTATGTTAACCAGAAAATATGTGATTTTTACCTTGGAAGTAAAATATACAGGGTATAAAAATCCCAATTCTGCTACTTATTAACTGAATGATCTTGACCAACTTACTTCTCTGTGCCTCAGTTTTCTCTCCTATAAAAAGGAAACAGTGTTAAACATAGTACGTAACCCCAGTTGTGTGGATTATGTGAGGTAATATACACAAAGTGCTTGACACATTTCTTGGAACGTAGTGTTACATAAAGGATATCAATTATTAATATTAATTTTAGATGTGCTGTGAGTTTGCTAATACTCACTATGGGTTAATACCACAAATTGTTGAAGAAGTATGTGGAGTATAAATAATAAGCACCTTACAATAATTTTAGTTTTCAGATTCTTTCCTATGCCCAGCACTTGGCCTTTTTAATACTGTTAGGAAAAACAGAGACTAGCTGCAGAAAACATGATAGAAGGATGACTCTATGGTTTGGTTCCTGGAGTGGAAATGAAAGACTGGTAAGAGGTGCTTCTGGGGAAGCTCAGTGACTTATTTGGAAAAAAGCACAGGTTCTAAGTTTTCATGTGGAGATCTCTAATGGAAACTTGCAGTTGTGGAAATTCATGAAGAAAAACATCGAACCCAGTGTATCTACATCAATGGTTCTCTATATCCCCCAAGGATTCTTAATGTTATTATTTCCAACCCCAGTGGAATTTTTTTTTTCTGAGACAGAGTCTTGCTCTGTAGCCAGGCGCCAGGCTGGAGTGCAGTGGCGCAATCTCGGCTCACTGCAACCTCCGCCTCCTGGGTTCAGGCAATTCTCCTGCCTCAGCCTCCTGAGTAGCTGGGATTACAGGCACGCGCCACCATGCCCAGCTAATTTTTGTATTTTTAGTAGAGACGGGGTTTCACCATGTTGGCCAGGATGATCTCGATCTCCTGACCTTGTGATCCGCCCGCCTCGGCCTCCCAAAGTGCTGGGATTCCCCAGTGGAATTCTTATATCAAAGTAAGTTTTATTATTATAATTCTTATTACTCAACATTAATCATATATATTAAATTATAGCTACATTATTTTTTTAAATCAAAGAATTTTTAAATCAAAATACTACCTGCACATATCTAAAAAGCCAATAGTATTATGAAGTTCAGTTCTTTCCTTAGCCCATGAAGAAAACAGAAATACCATGCTCTACCCCCACCTTCCAATTCAAATCCATTCTAGCAATTTCTAAATAATATGTATACACTCTTGATGTATCATTATTGACCATTATCTATCGACTTCCTTCCATGGCAGCATGCCACTACTCTCACCTTCCCAACGTAGTTTTATGTGTATCATAAGCTGGGTTCAGTAGACAGTGCATATATGATTATGACCAAAGCCACCATCCAGCCAAAATGACAACTATGAATTTACATATTTTTTTCTGATACAATGTATTTTCTTAGTTAATAATTACATTTTTTTCATTTATTCTATGTCAGTGTCCAATTTTTTCTAAGTTCTTCAACAGAGTAGTAAAAACATTTATTAATAATTTCTCTCAAATGCTTCAAGAACCTTAATTTCTTTCTTTTTTTGCCCCTAAAGATTCCCTTTCCCTTGACCATTCGTTTCCCTATGTGAACTGACTGCTCTATATGCATAAATGTGATCCTAGACATTTTAGCACCACTCTTCCAAGTCGGCTTTCTTGCATTTTGGATCTCATTTCCCAAAGAAAAATAGTAGAGAGAAAAAAAGGGAGAGGAAGAAGAAGAAAGAAAAAGGAGAATGGGCTCACTTTTGAACAATGGGAGAAATAAATGAGTAAATGGTACCAGCCCTCCCCCATGTCCTGCAGAGGAAAAGTCTGAGGCATATTCTAAAAGAGTCTTCAGAAGGTCATGTCAGAATCATGCACCATTCCTTCGGCTTTCTCCACTACCCAAATCTACTCCCTTGATCCCTCACTCTTGCTCCCTGAGATCATTTCCCAAAAATGCCCTGCATGCAAACCTTTATCTCAGACTCAGCTTTTAAGGGAATCTAAGCTAAGACATGCCTTTTCTCCTTGTGAACAGAGAGGACATGAAGTCAGAAGACACAACCCTGCCCGTCTGCTCTCAGTAGTGCTTCATCCCCTTCGAAAGCCCTAGATCCTGGCCTAGATAGCTGTCCCAGTGACTACTGACTGCAGCTTCTCTATTGATGATACATGTTCCTAGCTTCCTGCTTTTAAGAAATACTGGACACACCTGTGTTCCTTTCCTGAAAGAAAGAGTGCTGGGATTGGAGGGTCCAAGTGGAATTACAGGGTGAGACAGAGAGAAGATACAAAAGATGCTGGCCCTAACAGAGAGGGAAAACAAAATAAACTGTTCTTATGAAATAGAATAAGAAGTCTTGTTCCTCTGAGAGTTCACTGGTCTTTCCTGAAAGCCAAGACATTTTTCCGTCGAAGAAATGCACAAGTAAAAATCAAGAAAACATAAACACGGATAAAAGTTTCCTCATATAGTTAGCAAGATTATTCACAGAGGCAGACTTATTTGTCTCAGTTTTCTCAGCATCCCCAGAGTTTACTGTGTGGACACTATGGTCACAGAAAGAATCTCAGGTGCCAAACCTAGCAATTCAAATTGTTTCTGGTAGAAGTCAATGTCCTCCCGTAGTCAAATGAATGAACTAGTAGAAACCACTGCCTTGGTCAGTTTTCCTTCTCCTGTATCTGTCCTTCAGCACCTCAGTAGGTGCTTAGATAGCACTGACCAGGCACCAGCTCCCAGCTGGTGTGGAAACCATTAGAACCCTCTTCAGAGAAACTCAGTCTGGTCTGACGTTTCTGACTTCAAACCTCATTTCCGTCAGTCAGGCAGCTGGTAAAATTAATAGACCACAAACTCTATGAGGGCAGGAACCATGTCTTAGTCATTACAGTGTCCCTATTGCTTAACAGTTTCTAGAGCCAGGAAGATTCTCAGTGATCTACCCTGCTTTGTCCTCTGCTCTGATAATGAGAGTTTCTTGACGTCAAGGGCTGTGTTTTGTCCATTTTTGTATCCACAAAGGGATTAGCAGGTATTTAACAATAGTAGAAACTGAAGAAAAAAAAATTGTGTGGAATTAAATTTCCTCTTTTTAATCAGAAGTGACTTAGCCTTGCTAACTTTCTTTCTATGTCCTTATATATAGCTTCTTTTTTTAGTTACTTGATTTTCTCACCTCACCAAGAATGTAAAGTCTGTGAGGACATCACTTGTGTTTCTTGATCCCTGATGTTTCTTTTGCAAACTGCCCAGTCCTGATATCTAGAAGGAGGCCAACAAGTGGTTTTTGGAAGAATAAGTGAATATAATAGTTATTTCAGACTTCTGTTAAAATGACTCCTTGCACAATTTAGTAGGAAAAAACACTGGAGTCTTAATCCCAGTTTTGCAGCTAGCCGGGTAGCATAACTCTGAAGGCACATCTCCACTTTCAGCTTCAGTTTATAACCTGGAAAATCAGGATAATAATATACACTCTACTCTTATCAAAAGAAATCATGATCTAATCTGAATTAGATCATGAAAATGAATGCCTTTTAAAAAGCGAAAATTTTTAAACAAACAAAAATTAACATTATCAAGGAATTATATTTATATGTGAAATTAAATGAACAAGAAATATTATCCTAATACACTCCAAGACAACAGTTTTCTATCCCATACTTATCCAAACTGCTATGCAATTCAGTCAGCACGAAATTACTACCCACGTACCTGGTTGTCCTTATTATTCTGGCTTTGCAACCTTCCCGTCCCTCAGCTTAACTAAATATTCTCCTGTCTCTAAACCCAGTTTTTGTTTTTTGTTTTTTTTGGGTTTTTTTTGTTTTTTTTTTTTGAGACGGAGTTTCACTCTTGTTACCCAGGCTGGAGTGCAATGGCGCAATCTCGGCTCACCGCAACCTCCGCCCCCTGGGTTCAGGCAATTCTCCTGCCTCAGCCTCCTGAGTAGCTGGGATTACAGGCACGCGCCACCGTGCCCAGCTAATTTTTTGTAATTTTTAGTAGAGACGGGGTTTCACCATGTTGACCAGGATGGTCTCGATCTCTTGACCTCGTGATCCACCCGCCTCGGCCTCCCAAAGTGCTGGGATTACAGGCTTGAGCCACCGCGCCCGGCCTAAACCCAGTTTTTAGAACCTTCAAAGAGCTTGCTTTCCAACATCCCCCAGAAACATGCATTTCTCACCTTGCTGAGCCAAGCCGTCCCCTAGTATCCATCCTCTCTCCGAGAAAAGTTTTTATTCATTTGGTCATTGGTCAACATTTTTCTCAGCTGTCTATTTCTCAGAATGTATGTTCTATTCTACTAATTTCTTAAACTAACACTATTTTCACCACTGGCCAAACATTGTATCTGAATTTGAATCTTATTTGAATTTTACATTCTAATTTGGCAATATCTTTATAATCAGAAATATCAGTGATATTACCATTTTGTGTACAAAGTATATAAAATAGATATGCTCCATATCTAGTAAGGGATAAAATTTTCAGAAAAAAATCTGGATTTCTAGGTGATTTTATTATAAAACTAAAGATTTTTAGAAGAAAATTTTTCTTTAGTATATTGAGAAGAAAATATTCCAGGGAATGATGAACCCAGTGATGTCAAGTTACTGTATATATAAACTTTTATACTTGATTTCAACTGTAATTAACTACAACGTGAACATTTCTTTTGAAGTACTAATAAGTATGGAATACTCTCTTCAACCTCAGATTATTCACTCTCAGCTCCATCATTTCCCCTGAAATATGATGACATTACATTTTCATTCTCTGATTTATTTATTTTTTTTATTTTCCTTTCAGGTGGGCTGGGTACTTGCAATGGCTAATAGAGCGGAGTTGCAATTCTAGGCACTATGAACAAGTGTTTTAACTAATACATTATGTGGGTTATTTAAAAACTTAATGTAAGCTATATGATAATATAGTACTGGTTTGTATTTTTACAAAGTCATGTTTTAAAGGTCCATTCTTAGCTCATAGCTAAAGCATTAAAGTTCAATATTATAAGACAGCAGAATGCTAAGGCTTTATACTAAACCAATTCGGTAATATAGAATCGAATTTTGAGATCGGAAAAGAGGTGGTCCCACAACTGGGAATTAAAGTCAAAACTGATTTGAGCTGGTAAAGCTGCGTGTGCAAAGGAACTCTGTGGGAAAACTTGAATCTGCCAGAAATTTTCTGCTAGATTTACTGCAGATCCTGCCAGATTCAAGTCAAGCATAGGAGGATAAGCAGAAAACCTCCTTTAACACTGCCTGTGAAAGAATGTTGAGTCCAAGAGACAAGTAGTGGAAGACCCTTATAGATTAGGACCCATAATATACACTGACTTGGCAAACTGAGACATAGAGACAAGTACAGACCTCAAGAGCACCAGATGATTTCCTCCCTTGGATCTACTGCTGGTAACCACTAGCCCCAGGGTCCATTTCCATTGTACAGAAAACTACTTCACAGTCCCTGAAAATTATATGGCAATATACATCAAAGAGTCCTTACACTCTGACCCAGTAATTCCACCTGTAGAAATTCCTCCTTTCTTAAGAAAATTGTCAAATAGATACAAAGATTTGTTTTTTAAATGTTGGTGAGAGCTTTATTTAAATGAGTGGAGAAGGAAAAGATACCCCAATATCTAACAAAGGAGTTGATTCAAAAATTGGGGGCACATTTACCTAATGGATGTAATAACTAAAAATCATTTTATCTAAACTTCTGTTTTCAGCCAAGCTGAAATAACAGGAACCAGATTTACCCTTCCACTTGAAATAACAGCAACTCAGAAAGCTCCAAACAAATTACATACATCAACAATTTCCAAAACACAGTACACCAACCAATAAATACCCATGATCCTGAGAGATGGGAAACAAATGAGGCGAGCCCTAATATAGCTCCAGCTTATTGCCTTGAGACAGTTTCTAGGCCACAGCACATAGAGGGGAAACTGAGGCAGAACCTGGTAGGTTCCCTGATTTGAGGCAACAGAGCTGAGACAGAGAAGACTAATACAGCTAAAGTTCATAGTACAGAATATGTGAGAGGAGAGAGGGGCACAGAGAGGACCTAGATATCTGCCAAGGATGCCCTCAAGTATTCAACAGAATGCTCATCTGCCCACACACGTGGAAACTACCCGAGGTGGATGGTGGTGGGGGGAAGAACTATTCAAAAGGATTAAAGGAAAGTATGTCTAGAATTTAGAAGAGAGTTTATTGCTTAGCCATGTATTTCTTAATTCTTTAATTAATATTTCATATACCTTATTTTCTCTGACTGTAGTCACTTATCATTGTTGTCCGTTTTCAAAGAAAGAATCATTTCATATAAATATTGACTAAACAGCCCTGTCTGGCTTAGATAAAGAGTAAAGACAAGAGGCCAGTTGCAGTGGCTCAGGTCTGTAATTCCAGCACTTTAGGAGGCCGAGGCAGGTGGATTACCTGAGGTCAGGAGTTCAAGACCAGTTTGGTCAACATGGCAAAACCCTGTCTCTACTAAAAATACAAAATATTAGCTTGGCGTGGTAGCACACACCTGTGATCCCAGCTACTCGGGAGGTAGAGGCAGGAGAATTGCTTGAACCCGGGCGGTGGAGGTTGCAGTGAGTGGAGATCAGGCCATTGCACTCCATCCCAAGGGACAGAGCAAGACTTCGTCTCAAAAAAAAAAAAAATGACAGGAATAAGTATTACCCGTATGGCATGACAAAAGTTTTTGGTAAACCTAGGGGTTTTTTTCTATCAGTAATACAATTACCTTTAAAAACTAGTTTTTATTTCTCATTCCTGAATTCATTTACATATAATATCAAAGTATGATATATTCAAACCTTGCTGACACCTGTAAAAATGTGGCTTTGCATGATATAAAGTCCTTATACTTTAATCAACTTCAAACCTCAGTTCTACTGTTTTAATTATAGGGTTCATTTCACTATCTCTTGTGACTATTTAAATACTTTCACACATTTCCTCTCATTTTTCATCTTCTAAGGCTGAGGATTCCTAATTCTTAAGAATATTTCTGTTATCCCTATAATAACTGTTGTATCTCTCCAAGCATTCTTTTTTAGTGAACAACTGTCATTAATGGCTTCCAGAAAGGATTAGAACACCATCTCCACGTTTATCATTCCAAGTGCTGTGACTCATGCCTTGCCAACTACATTTCCCAGGCTCCCTTGCAGCTAGGGTGCAGACCTGTATTCAGCCAAGTCTTTGATTGAGAGATGAGCCACCTGACAAACAGGCTAGGTAGGGGCATCTCTTTTCTTGGTTTAGGTGCAGTGGAGGCCGTGTGGTATAGATGAGGCAGCAGCAGCACCTTGATTGAGCCAGGAGCAGTAACTTCCTGTTGTGGCCAAACAACAGGGCCTGTTTGGCCACATATTGGGTGGCTGGCAGCACGGGAGGCAGCCAGCACAGGGACAGGACAGCAGCCTTCTTACAAGGCTGATGGATGGGTTATTCTGGACATCACTCCTGGAAGTCGAGCCTAGAATCTTTTTCTCCAGTCTGCCCAATGATTTTATGAGCCTTCTGCTTTCCCAAATCCTGATCTGCTTATACTAGGTAAAGCAATTTCCTTTCTTTCTTTTCCCTTAGCACACAGACATCTCACAGTGTTTAGTCTGAGACCCATCACAGCTTTCATTCTGGCATCCTTTAAGCTGAGTGTCAGACCTGGTTAACTTTTTCACTGCAGCATGCTTGGCTCATTTCAATGAGGAAGAAGAGTTCATGTTTATAATGATTTCTGTTCCTTTGCTTGGAAATCCTAAAAGATAGAAAAGAGCCTCCAGTTGCTGCAGACACAGGCATGAGATATACTGAAAACTCTTCAAAAGTTTCTCTTGGATGTTTCCTCATTACTTCACAAGGTTTCTTTCTAACCTTCAGAGCTAGTAAGGTCCTTGGATTAAAAGAGCCGTTGAATTTCAAGTTTAGTTAAGAAACATTTTCCTCATTTGGTGGGAGTGGGGAAGTAGTGCAGACTAAACCTAGAGCTCACATCATGTTTTTATTACCAGTTCAAATCAAATCAGGGTTTCTAGTCACTTGGCTAATGTTTATCCTTCTTTACAACTTGAAAAAATGTCTCTTTCTCAATGAACACTTCCCTGCCCCTCAACATAAATTTGTTCCCCTTGTGTTACTGTTTTAAAGAACCCTATAATTTCTGTGCATTTCTGTATGATTATTTGTATATCTGTCATTTCCATTAACCTCTAAGTTCCACTAAATGCTCTGTGTTCAGAATAGTGCCTGGCACAAAGGAGTATGACAAATAGTGATGAATGAATGAATCTGAGCCACCAGGCATGTATCTTACTTTGTGTTTGGCTGTCCCTCAAGTGTAGATGGTCCTAGTGACGATTCCATTAATTCAAACACTGACTGGAGTGGACTGAAAACATATGAAGCAGTGCTTCTGAAACTGAGGCTGTAGTCCAATATGAGTGGAGATAAAAAATGATGACCTTAAAAAGAGAATTAACATAAAAGCAGGTATCAACATGGGAAACTGCAGAGGATGTTTGTATGCACAGTGGGCACAGAAGCAGCATTAGACCAACCACCTCCAAAGTTGAGGTTCTAGGCTGAGGTAACAGATCAAGTGAACCAGGCACTGTGGGACAATGGGAACACTTAGATTCCTAACACTGGAATTTGCTGATTCTTCTACTAACGTGTGGTAAAAAATTTAGCCTTACCCAAAGTCAAGTCTGGCCTTTTTCTTCAAGAGTTCCTTGGGAGAAAACCTCTGAAGGCTTGGAATTTCCTAAATTGTTGGCATGTCTTTGTAATTGATGGTGGGGTCCTTGGACCGCACTTAATAGTTTCTGCTATCAAGATGACTCATTGCAGGGCTGGCCACACTCAATGGTCCAAGGATGGGGGCTGGCCATGCCAGAAAGACCAACCATATAACTTAGGATGGAGGGTTTGGGTCACAACCTAGAGACTGAGTTCAACCACACAGGTAATCAGTCACGCAATATAATGAAGCCCCAATAAAAACTCTGGACACCAAAGCTCAGCTGAGTTTTCCAGACTGGCAATATTCCATGGAGATTTACACACCTTGATTCTAGGAGGGTAAATCATCCCTGAGGACAATGGACGTTTCACATTAGGAACCCTACCAGACTCTGCTCTATGCATCTCATCCCTTGACTGCTTCTAATGTATCTTTCTCTGTAATGAATGAATCACAAGTATACTCAGTTTCAATGAGTTCTATGAGTCTTCCTAGCGAATTATGAAACCTGCTTTAGGAAATACCCAACCTCACCATTGGTGCCAGTAGCACGAGTAGTCTTGCATGAACTGTCTCCCCTTTGTAGTTGACTCCTCGTTTCATGCAGTTGGGGGCAGAAGTCTTATATAGATTTAGTCTGGAGGTGTCTATGCCCTTAACCTTGAAGTTTGGCTAACTCTGGATAGCTACCATTTGTACTGAGAAACTCTATATGAATAAAAGAAGTTTTGTTCATATAATGCCTAAACAGCTTACCAAGTATATCAAGGAAGTTTTTAAAAGTTAAAAGTAGGCAATTCAACTGGAAAGGTAACTAAATGCCTATGTTTCCATGATTACATGTGTTGCTTAGAACATATGCATATATGAGATTATCATGTTAAAATATTTCTAACACATGGGCTGGCAAAACCTAACAATAATAATTAGTACTTGCCTAGTTCTTACTACTAACTGGTTTCTGTTCTGAGTATTCTATGCATATTAACTAATTTAATTCTCATAACAACTCTGGTTATTAGCCAGGTTTGTAGAAACTGAGGCACAAGGAGGTTAAATACTTTTCCCTATGGCACAGTCCCAAAATTTGAATCCAAACCATGTGACTCCATAATTCATGCTCTTCCCTAATGCCCCATGTGGCTTCTCAAAAGGCAACCACTTGAAATTTCTCTATGAGCTTATAGAAATGTATTCATAAACTGGTTATCTTAACATCCAATCCTAATCATCTTTGTGGCAAAGTAATATTTTTGTATGACGTGTCAGAGGCATTTGAACGAGAGCAACTCCATCTTGAATAGGAGCTGGGTAAAATGAGACTGAGGCCTACTGGGCTGCATTCCCAGGAGGCTAACGCATTCTTGGTCACTGGATGAGAAAGGAGGTTGACACAAGATACAGGTAATAAAGACCTTGCTGATTAAACAGGTTGCAGTAAAGAAGCCTGCTAAAATCCACCAAAACCAAGATGGCGACGAGAGTGACTTCTGGTTGTCCTCCCTGCTACACTCCCACCAGTGCCATAACAGTTTACAGATGCCATGGCAATGTCAGGAAGTTACCCTATCTAAAAAGGGGAGGCATGAATAATCAACCCCTTGTTTAGCATATAATTAAGAAATAATTGTTAAAAATGGGCAATCAGCAGCCCTCAGAGATGCTCTATCTATGGAGTAGCCATACTTTTATTCCTCTCCTTTCTTAATAAACTTGCTTACACTTGACTCTATTGACTGACCCTGAATTCTCTCTTGTGTGAGATCCAAGAACTCTCACTTGGGGTCTGGATTGGGACCCCTTCCTAGTAACAAAGAGATGTGTATTTTATTCCTGATAATACCTTTTTGCTTTGTTATACTTCTCATGTTAGGCCAGCAGCTTAAGAAGCCCTGGTCTCCTTCCTGTATTGGAAAAGGGAGTTCACAATGAACACAAAAGAAGAAAGGATGAATTTGAAAATTCCTCTAGAGACAATAGAATGAAAAAAAAGGATTCTGAGTTTGGGTTATGACTTTCAAGTTTAAAAATAAATCTATGCCTTAAAAAGTTCTCTTAGAATCTTTGATAAACCTGACAAAAACAAGCAATGGGGAAAGGATTCCCTGTTTAACAAATGGTGTTGGGAAAACTGGCTAGCCATGTGCAGAAAGCAGAAACTGGACCCCTTCCTGACACCTTACACTAAAATTAACTCCAGATGGATTAAAGACTTAAACAGAAGACCTGGCACCATAAAAACCCTAGAAGGAAATCTAGGCAAAACTATCCAGGACATAGGAGTAGGCAAGGACTTCATGAACAAAACACCAAAAGCATTGGCAACAAAAGCCAAAATAGACAAATGGGACCTAATCAAACTCCACAGCTTCTGCACGGCAAAAGAAACAGTCACTAGAGTGGATCGGCAACCAACAGAATGGGAAAAAATTTTTGCAGTTTACCCATCTGACAAAGGGCTGATATCCAGAATTTACAAAGAACTCAAACGGATTTACAGGAAAAAAACAAACAAGCCCATTCAAAAGTGGGCAAAGGATATGAACAGACACTTTATGAAAGAAGACATATATGAGGCCAACAATCATATGAAAAAATGCTCATCGTCACTGGTCATCAGAGAGATGCAAATCAAAACCACATTGAGATACCATCTCACGCCAGTTAGAATGGTGATCATTAAAAAATCTGGAGACAACAGATGCTGGAGAGGATGTGGAGAAATAGGAACACTTTTACACTGTTGGTGGGAGTGTAAATTAGTTCAACCATTGTGGAAGACAGTGTGGCGATTCCTCAAGGCCTTAGAAATAGAAATTCCATTTGACCCAGCAATCCCATTACTGGGTATATATCCAAAAGACTATAAGTCGTTCTACTATAAGGACACATGTACACGAATGTTCATTGCAGCACTGTTTACAATAGCAAAGACCTGGAATCAACCCAAATGCCCATTGATAATAGACTGGATTGGAAAAATGTGGCACATATACACCATGGAATATTATGCAGCAATCAGAAATGATGAGTTTGTATCGTTTGTAGGGACATGGATGAATCTGGGGAACGTCATCCTCAGCAAACTGACACAAGAACAGAAAATGAAACACCGCATATTCTCACTCATAGGCGGGTGATGAAAACTGAGAACACATGGACACAGAAAGGGGAGTACTAAACACTGGGGTCTATTGGGGGGAAAAGGGGAGGGCCAGTGGGAGGGGGAGGTGGGGAGGGATAGCCTGGGGAGAAATGCCAAATGTGGGTGAAGGGGAGAAGGAAAGAAAAGCACACTGCCATGTGTGTACCTACGCAACTGCAACTGTCTTGCATGCTCTGCTCATGTACCCCAAAACCTAAAATCCAATAAAAAATAAATAAATAAATAAATAAATAAAATAAGTTCTCTTAGAATATATGTTAATGAGGAAGGAGACCCTTAATCCTCTTCAGCCTTCTACGTTGCATCTCAAAAGGAGAAGTTGGAAGTCAGTCAGAGGGGGGACCAGCCAGGTTAAGGATTAGGCCCCTACTACTAACCACAGTCCCATCTACAGATCACGGATATGGGAAGGAGGAATCTTTCCAGAAGGCATTGTTTTTACTTAAACATGATCAAACCCCCACCTAAATCACATAGCCCACACCTACTTCATGGATCAAGACCCTTTCACATGTAATTTCTAGAGTTGTAAGCCCAGGACCCTTTCACATGTAATTTCTAGAGTTGTAAGCCTTTAAAAGGGCAAGGATTTTCTTTGTTGAGGAGCCTGGCTATTAGGCAACTATGCCTCCACTGCTCCTGGCTGAATAAATCACCCCTTCCTTACCAGTTCAGTGTTTGAGAAGTTTGTTTTACGGCCTTTCCTGCTTCATTAATACATAAACCAATTACGTAACCCTAGATTAGATTTAATGCAAATTTCTTAGTTTCTAGGGTGATGGAGACAAAAGCAAGAAAGTAAAACACTAGCGAAAATCTCTGTGCCCCATCTCCATATACCCTCCCAGCAGTGGGGTGGGAGGAGGCAATTTTTTTTTATTATTCTTTAAGTTCTGGGATACATGTGCAGATCTTACAGGATTGTTACATAGGTATACGCATGCCATAGTGGTTTGCTGCCTCCATCCCCCTGTCACCTACATTAGGCATTTCTCCTACTGTTATCCCTCCCCAATCTCTCCACCCCCTGCTATCCCTCCCCTAGCCCTCCAACCCCCAACAGACCCCAGTGAGGAGGCAATTTTTAGCCCCCAAATAGGATGTTAGGAATCTGAGACTAGAAGGGATTGACAACAAATTCCTATCAGAAAGCCTGAGTGACAATAGCCTGCAAGTTTCCACCAGGGCAGAGGCAGCTGTGCAGTAGTGCCAATAGGCCCAGAGAGCCCAGGACAGCCCCATTCTGCCAGACTGGAACTAGAGCAGCTGAATTTTCACAGGCACACAAAAAGCATAGAAATTAACAGAGAGAGACTTAGTGGACATGGATGGGTGTCAAAATTATAATAAAAAGGATGCAGAGCATGTAAATCAATGGCCAGAGACCTACAGGGATTCAGACATCAGGACATTAGAAACAATAATGTTCCAGACCGAACCCTAAGTATTCCACCCCACCAAATGCCATTTGGGCCAGATATCCCCAACCAATTCCAGACAACCATTTAAGCCCTCTACATTTCACCTCAAGGAAGGGGAGGAGGAAATCTGAACTGACCAAGGACACCCTGAATTGACTTAGAAAGTCATGATTTTACTGAGAAAACCCTGTATTTACTTAACTCAAGTTTTCTGACACAAGACAAAATGGTTACTAGAGTTAGAAATAAAGTTGTTATAGAAAATAAAGCTGTCCTGGTTTGAACAGCTGAGTCAATTACAAAACATTTACCCACTACATCACTATTCACCAAACCAGTGATGTTCAACCATTCCTCTGCCCCTACATAAATGACAAATGACAATTTGTATATTGTGTATTGTATATCCCCTCAGGCCTAAGGGCCGTGTGCTGTTTTAAGACCAACATCACAACTGAAAACCACTCACCTGGACACTTACTAAAAGAAATAGCTTGGATTAGGATGGAACTTGGTGTAACCCTCAAATATGGGAGTTTGTCACTAGAGGTACCAGAGGACCATATTCTCTATTATGGAACCCTGATGACAGTATATTACAATGAAGTCAGTGATTGGCAGACAGCAACTTCAAATAGGCATGAAAACAAACATTGAGAAACAGTAAACACATTAGATAACTCATTTAGACACTTTTACATGCAGCATGGATAGGATTTAAAATAACATTCCCAAGTTAAACTGAAACCATTACTATGTAAATGCCACAGCCAAGTCAAATGAAATAGTAAATACCAGCCTTGCAAACTGGTATCCCTCAAGGGCACTCAAAGGAGTTAGACTGCATGCTGTTCTCTTAGGAAATGTCCTCCTCTCTATCAATCATTTCTGTTTTGACATCAAACCCATTGACCAGCATATGTTTTGGAATTTCTGAACAATTGACTTTCAAGGACTAACATGCATTCAGCACTTTCTTAGAAACCTCATAGGAACCACTGTTGCCAATAAAATAAAAACACACACACAAACATTATAAATCTAACCCCAAAATAGAATTGCTTCAAGAGAATGGACATCCCACTCCCCACATTGTTTGTACACATCTGTGTTGATTCTCTCCGTGAATTGGCCATGCAAGCAGGAGATCATCAATCAGCAGGTGTCACCCAGCGCAAGTCAGAATTGCTCGACAGAAAATTGAGTCTTTTTTTTATTCCCTATTGTCACCTACTAAAATGTAAGTTGCTTGTTGATCTCATCACACTGAGTTATGTTTCAGTGAAGTGTTGAAAACGCCCAGCCTGCACATATTCTTGAAATTTCAAAATAATGGCTCAGTGAACAGATGTATACTTTCTCCCAACAGCTCTTGGTGGAAATGAATTTTTTTATGAGCTCAAACTATCTTTGATTCATCCCTGATTAAAAGTCAAGTTAAAACCAAATACTTTTTTGAAAGACATTTTAGGAAGTTATTGACACAAGGACTTTTGAGACTGAAAATCACTGGGTTAACAATAAATCTTTGTTTGGGGAAACAAAAGAACAGTACAGGAGAGAGGTAAAAAGCACAGGCTCTGGGGCCAAACTGTCTGGGTTCAGATTCTTCACATCTCAGCTCTGTGACCTTGAACAAATTACTCCATTTAATCATAACTTCAGTCTTTTTAAAAAGTTGGGATATTGAATAATGGTTACTCCATAGGGTTTCCATAAAGGAAAATATAAAGTAGTATTTATATGCACATAGAACAGTGCCTGGCACAGAGCCAGTGTTCAATTAATACTAGCTATTTTTTGGATGCAGATAAATAAAAGAAGCAGTTGATGACTACTTACATGCCCATTCACATAAAATGTAAGCCAAATCCATATTCTGTATCTTACGGGGACAAAGTTTTCTGCTCATCTATTAACTAAAAGGAGTGAAGAGCTTCCCTATAATATTGAAAATTATCCTAATGGTTTCAAGGACTGTTTTCTAGGAATGTTTGCTACAGAAACCTCACTGGTTAGATGTTTGTTGGAGCACACTGTGATTATTCAGTGTTATTGCAAACTGTGTTTACCACAGGAGGCTGTTCTGACTCACCACTTTGTGACTCACCAATTAGTAAACAGCTAAATGTCGCATTGCTGATTTAGGAGTAATTTACTTCATCAGTATAAAAGGACTGTGCAGATTCTACTAAAATTGAGAACATAGCTAAAGGCGTTCTTCATTGTAAAAATGAATTTTAGAAAACAAGATGACTCTTAACAGAGTTACTTTAAAATACAATGCAATATGTCTATTTTAAATGGCAACAATATCTTCTGTCTGACAGCATTCAACTTACTTTCAGATTTATTTGGTGTTTTCTCAACTTCACAAGCACTTGAAAATCCATAAAGGAGGGAAATATGTCTTTTTTTCATTTTCAATAGTTACATCAAGGATATTCTTCAAAAGTCTTTCATATTTACCATGCTCTCAACAAGTAACTCTTAACAATGAAAGTATGATCATGATGATGGGTAAAAATCAGGATCATTCCTTTTTCATCTTTACCCATGTAGAGCAATGTAACGTGCCCTTTTTCCAAACCCTCTGACTCCATAAGGGATGAGACACAGAGGGTGTGGCTGAGGGCTCCTAGGCCCAGGACCCCTTGGCTGGTGTCCTGCGGCCTGCAGTCCAGGGCTTGTAGGTGATCAAATAGGGAAGGAGAAATGAGGGAGGCACAGTGTTATAAGCAGGACTGCGTTTTCACTGGGAATGATGGTTAGCAAGATGCTCAGATGTGTCCCTTCCTCACACTCACCTTTGGCTTGGTTCTTAATTCCTGCCCAGCCCTCCCTAAACCCTTTGTGGAGGTCCAGAAGAACTCACAAAGAACTAAGTGAGTCACAGACACCCAGCAAGCAGTCTCCAGAGAGGCCTCTGTGCATAAAGACTTCCACAGAAGGATGCCCACTCTTCCTACCTGGCCTGGGACTCAAAATGGGCACAAAAACTGAAGACTGTGAGAGAGGTTAAGGTCACAGACCAGAAACTGACAATAAGATTGATGTTTCAAATAGTTGAATTTTTTATTCTTATCCTGAGATCTACTCCTCATTTTCAGTCTGTGTTAAACCTCAGTGAGGGGTGTTTTGTCTCACGTTCTGTCTACTGGTGGATGGATCCCAACCTTTCTGCACATGGGGACGTACTTTTTAAAGACAAAACTTTTGCAGATAGTAATGGATTTTAATATCCATTGATTAACAAAAGTGCTATGAATACAATAACACTTTTAAATAAATTTGCTTTCAGTTTTTTTGACTAAACATAACATATACATGTATATATTTAACCTTTTAGGTTAAATATATAAAACTAACTTATCACAGTGTCTGGCACAGTAAAAGCATTCAACAAATATTAAATATTAGCTATAATTACTGCTATTGCTGTTCTTTATGCAATCCATAGGTAATGCCTGGTATACATGTGGATTCTCAGAGTGTTTATAGAACACAGCAACACATAAACTATACTAAGCTCTAAATCTTCTATCCCAGTGTTACATGTAAATTTTCAGTGCCACGAAAGAAACAGCACTTGAATATAAATTTTCTCAGCAAGGCAATTTACTTCTATAGAAGGGTATGTCTCATGGGTGGAGCAATGGCAGCCACACACATGAACAAGGGAAGGAAAGGGGTTCTTATCCCTGATGCAGGTAGCCCCTACTGTTGTATTATTCTCCTATTGGCTAGGGTTGGACTGCAGTCTAAGCTAATTCCAATTGGCTATTTTAAAGAGAGCAGGAGTATGAGCCGGAGTGGCAGAGTGAGTAGTTTAGCGGGAAGGATGGTTACAGAACAGGTAACCCAGGATGACTTAAGTCAGAGCAGATGACCAGGGTGACTCAGGATGGAGCAGGTGACAGAGGCTAGGAGGTGGTTGTTTAGTGAAACTAGGGGCAAGGAGACAAAAAGAACAAGAAAGTTAAACTTTAAAATGAAGAACAAGAACTGAGAGCTGAACATGATACGTTGGTTCTTTGGAGAGGATCTCAGAACTCATTATACTTAACAATTTACAGGGTAAAACCTTTGAAGAGGAATTTATTGTATCCTACAGCAGGAACTTCATCCGATGCATACTGCACATGCAACAGCAGCATTTAGCACTGTCTTGCTGTAGAGAAATTCTTGATAAATTGAATTAAATTTATGTCTCATAAAATCTCAGAGAGAGGAAGTGTCTTGGTCCTATATCTTGGCATTTTCAAACCTCTCCATTGTTTTTCTTTCTTTAATGTATAGAGTCCACCTGTATAAAAATAATAAATAAGAAAATTGATGCTAATGTTCTTCATGAAAGGCAAAAAAAAAAAAGGCTTCTTGGAAAAGAATAGTTATGGGAGAGTTCTACTAGAATTTGTACCTGAGAACAATTTTATTTTAGGAACCAGAGGTGCTGAGGACTCAGCTTCAGGCCTACCCTAGGTCAGAAACATCATGGGACTAATGGTCAATCTAAGCTCTTGTCCTTTTATAACAGACCTGGTTATGTCCTAAAAAGCAAAGAGCATTTATAAATAAATAAGAAATTTTAACAGTTCAATAGAGCAATGTGACTTTGCAGCTCTTCCCTGAATAGGTGGCATCCCTTTCCCTATCCCTTGAATCTCGATTGGTCTCCTTACATGGATCAATAGAATGTGGCAGAAGTGACAGTTGTGGAAGTTCTCTGAGCCCTCACCTCAAGAGCCTTTGAACTCTGTCACCTGCTGTCTTGGACCTTGGCTTTTTTCCATGTGAATAAACTGAGGCTAAACTTCTGGAAGAATAGAGACCACATGAAAAAGAACCATGTCAGCCCGTGGCCCTGGACATGCGAGAACGCTAAAGATCAGCAAAGCTGAGCTAAAACTGAGTCACAGTTGATCTCAGATACATGAGAATCTAGCCAAGGCTAGAAAACATTTGGTTGGATCTCAGCTCAATTTCTGACCCAGTGATAGCAACTAATTTATCATGATTATTATGCAGTCATTAGAAAGAATATATTACATCAATGTATATTGACCTGGAAGAAGTTTTGCGATATATTGTAAAATACTGCTTATACTAATATGCAATTTTAATAAAATCTATACATATAAAAGCTCATAGTGAAGGCATGTATGGACTTGCTCTGGTCACCCCAGGAGTGAAATTGGCAGAAGGAGGAGGAGGGTTGGAGAGCAGAAGAAAGTGACTTTTCCCTTTACCTATCTCTGTATTATATGATGGCCACAGCCAGCATGTGTCATTTTTGTAATTTAGAGATACAGCTTTTAAAGAAGTTACAAATGGCCAATGCCTAAGAGAAAAGCTAAGGAGTGCTTTGGGCCAGCTTAAGGCTTCTGAATGAAGACACAAAGGTCTAATGATAGAAAGGACATATTCTTTGGATTCTTAGCATTGCCACCACTTAAAGAGAGAGAGAGACAGAGAGAGAAAGTTTTTATACTTTTCTCATTAATTGTATTTCTGTTAATTTAATTCATAGGAAATAATCATAAGTGTGCATAATTAATTATATGGAGGTATTTCATTGTGTGCTCCTTATTACATCAAAAATTAGAATGTCTGCCAGCAGTAGTTAAATAAATCATGGCAATTTATATACGAATAAAGCCATTAAAACCATACTAAGTATCTGGAAACACTCTCGCTCTTAAGGAAAACAATGCAATAAATAAAACTGAATACATGACAGTGTTACAATTTTATGATATACATAGATAAAGCGACTATACCAAGTTGTTAGCAAAGCTGATCTCTGCATGTTTGATTTAAAAGATTTTTGGCTGGGCGTGGTGGCCCATGCCCATAATCCCATCACTTTGGGAGGCCAAGGAGGGCAGATCACCTGAGGTCAGGAGTTCAAGACCAGCCTCACCAATATGGTGAAATCTTGTCTCTGCTAAAAATACAAAAATTAGCTGAGCATGGTGGCTCACACCTGTAGTCCCACCTATTCAGGAAGCTGAGGCAGGAGAATCACTTGAACCCAGAGGTTCAGGTTGCAGTGAGCTGAGATTCTGCCACTGTACTCCAGCCTTGGTAACAGAGCAAGACTCAGTCTCAATAAATAAATAAACACAGAGATTTTTTTCTTCTTCCTATTTAACCCTTGTTCTATTATGTATAATGAATGTGCATTCCTTCAAAATCAGAATAAAACACATACTATAAATAATTTCAGTGAATCCTGGGAGAGGGAGAAGAGGAATAGAGCAGAAAAATCAGTGAGAAAATACAAGAAAACTCTGTCTTACTTAGATCCCTCATTTCCTTCCCTTCCCTGTGACCCTGAATTTAAAACTGTCAAACAGGAGACATTTCATCAGGTACATGAGACAATGTAGATGACTATATAGCACATTTACATGTACGTACTGGGCTGATTCAGCAGAGAGACAGAAACTGGTAATGCAGGTGAGAGAATGTGGCTTTACAAAGTCCTTGAGTTGGCAAAGGTGATGGGGTGTGGTACATAAATGGAGGGGTCGGCTCTAAGGTAATCAGGGATGGTGCCCCAATCCAACAGAAGGAGAGGCAGACAACAGGGTAAAGATGCAGTAGAGCTGCCGAATTGGAGTGAGAATTTGTACTCTGATCACTTCTATTTTCTTAGTGAAATGAGAAGTGAGATTACTAGCTAAATATAAGTGGGGAGAGAAGCTGTGACATAATCTACATGCTGCTTGGTTTTCCTTTCTACCTCTAGTCACAATTCAATGAAAAATCCCATATTGAAGAGGTATTGTCTAAGTTTGCTTAAATGATTATTCATCTTTAAAAAAATACAGAAATAGATTTGTAGAATAACGTTCCTGGCCATAGTAAGCTTACATTTCTGTTGGTGAAATAAAATAAGTATGTGATAAGGAAATAATGCAACCAACAAGAAAATGTTTTACAATCAAGAGACTTCTTGAATAATGTGGGTGCACAGTACCTAGAAGTATAATGGTACCCTAACATAGTAGTCACATTTCTGTTGTCTGTAGTTATCCTTTAGCAAGCCTTCATGGGAGAAACTTTAAATGACTTCAGAGAGCGAGGGTTTATATAAATAAAGAATCAAGTCAGTGTGGGTAGAGGTTCAGCACCAGGGTGCAATAGTTACATGAAGACTGTGGTATGGGGCTTATATCTAGAAACAGTGAGTGGCCTCACATCAGCCTATGAGGGAGGAGTCAGGCCCCACCTCCAGGTCCTCCTTCAGGAAGATCTCTGTGGGAAAGGAGCAGGCATTCCAGGGAGTTGGCAGAGCCTGTGCTTAGGCAATGTGTCAACACAGGGCCCACAGATGACCTCTGACCCTCCTCACATTTATTTTCTCTGCCTGGTACTTCCTCTAAGGAGTATCCTGCCAATCACCAGCCCCTAACAAGCACACACATCCATACACGCACACACACATACTCTCTCTCTCTCTTCTTTTATGAGATACAGTATTTGCTCGCAATCTTCCATCAGATTTTAACTTAGATATCACTTCTTCTGGGAACTTTCTCTGGTGAGAGATACTCTTACGTGGCTCTTGACCTACCAAACCAGAAGCCGTTGTGCAATCAGTGACCATTATTCTCTTATTTATTATAGTATCTAGCACTTAGCACAATATCTACAAAGAGTGGGCACTGAAAAAATACTTTTTGAATCAGTGAATTAAATAGCTAGTTTTCTTTCACCCTGAGAAAATACCAAGCATTGGTCTTAAGAATGTGACAGGCCTGAAGGTATAATGGAGGAAGCAAGGAAACAAAATCGACAGACAGAGCCTTGGTAAGATCTGCTGTTCGCCAGTTCACCCAGAAACTCCACTTCCCATTCTGGGGAAGCATTGCCAAACAGCTCCAGTAACTCTGTGTATGATCTGCTGAGTATCCAAGACAGAAGGGAGAATTTCAAAGTGGAAACCCAACCTGCTTGCTCCAGTCTAGACTGTGCTGGCCTTTATTTTTCAAGTCAGGGATGGCGCTGACGTGGGATTGTCTCAATTCTCAGGCTCTGAGGCCTTGGAAATGGAGGAATGTTGTATCTGCCAGTGGTTTAGGCCTGTACTGTGAAGAATTAACTTTCCCAAATAGAGGTCTGGCCTTTGCCCTCAGCTACTGGGAGGTGACCCCTAGGCTCCTGGAATGTCCTGCCTGATAGGAGTATCTTTGTTTGCCTGAGGGCTTTGGCCATCAGTTAGTCTAACAACATGATGTATAATGGGGCTTTGGAACATGCCATGTGAGTTCTGACTCTGGAGGAACAGAGACCATTAGCTAGAACCTCCAGGGCGTTGGGGGGCCGCTAGAGGTTAAAGGTCAGCCACATGGGCAGCATGTGATAAAGCTCCAGCAAAAACTCTGGACATGAAAGGCTCAGTTGAGCGCCTATCCTCAGCAACACTCCGTGAGTACTGTCACACAACATGGCCATGAGGAGGTAACATACCCAAGTCTCCCTGGGAGAGGACAACCAGAATCTTCCCATTTAGAATCCTCCCAGATTTCACCAGATGCTTCTCTCCCCTCAGTTGGTTCTGATTTGCATCCTTTTGCTTTAATAATCTATGATCATAAATATAGCACTTTCCTGAGTTCTGTATGATGTTCTATGGAATTATTAAGCCTGAGGGAGAAGGGGAACCCCCAGATTTGTAGCCAGCTAGTCAGAAGTAAAAGCAGCCTGGGGACCCGGAACTTGTGGCTGATGTTTGCAGTGAGGGTAGTCCTGTGGAGGACTGTGCTCTTAACCTGTGAAGGGTGGCCACGTCCCAGCAGCTGCTGTCAGAATTCATTGCAGGGCTACTCAGGGAAGTGTGAGAAATTGAATCAATGAGGCCTGACACCAGAGCTTCCTGACCATCCTCTAGGAAGTCTATCAGGAGACACCCCTGTTTTCTTCCCTGTAGGTACCAGCAAGGCTCAGAGGGTCATCAGTTCCACCAACAATATCTGTGCAGAAGAGAATAGCTGTGATTTTATTCTAGTCTGAAAGAACACTGTGTGTTGTTAACACCTGAATATTACAAACAGCTTCTCAATGTGAGGTTTATCTAACTCTCCTGTGTAATTAGAATGATTATTCAACAAATGGATTTTAGCCAGTGAACTTACAGAAAGAAGCCGAATTTATCAACCTCATCAACTCACACTTACAGCCAGGGATCTATATTCCTGTGCTCTCGGAGAGCACTCAGAGCATAGACTGACAGCAAAAGACCAACAAAAAAACCAGAAGCCAGTCAAAAATGCCACAGGCTGTGGGATCCTGGAAAGACCTGAAAACACACAAGGAAAAGGCTGGGAAATAGGAATTGTGAGTGGTCCTCTGGGGTCCGGAGAGGAAACTACTGGTTATTTTATGAAAAGCATTCCCACAACAGGGCTCAGAGAAAAGAGAAAGTAATGGTATCCAGGCCTGATTCTCAGAAGCATTTGCCTCCCTGGATGCAGTACCTGAGGTAATTGGGCAGCAGATAAAAACAGCATTTTCTCAAAACAAAGCAAAACATAAAAAAAAATGGCCTACTGTCTAAGCTTTGTCTCCCAGTGGAACTCAGAAACCACTCCAACTTCTCCAGCTGTGCACCTTGGCTATGTGTCTCAGATGGAACATTTCTAACTTCATTCTCTCTACCTCCTACATCACTTCGTAAGGAGGGTGGGCCAGGAAAAGAAGCTAAGACAGCTGTTCCCACAGGTGGCCTTCCTACAACCCCCCAGTCCTCGCATACATGCACCGCTGGGCCCTGCCTGCTTGCACTAACCCATCCGGCCCAGTGCAACAGACCATTCTTCCAAGCAGCCTCTCTCCTCCTCACAACCATCCCAGGACTCCTCTTAAAACTATTTTTTTTCTGAGAACTCATTGTGCTTTGCCACACTGTTCCATTTATCTCTTGGTGGCTGTTCCATTTCCTTCAAAGACTCTCTATCCCATTTTTTAGTACTGAAATACTACCCCTGAACACGAAGGCAATCTCGTTCACCCTGCCAACTTGAAATCCTTATGGCAATCATGTTGCTTTAGATTGCATTTATGTGTGGATAGGTGTTTGGCACTGTGTTAGATGCCAAAGATACAGTGCTAAGGAAAAAATACACCGGGAAACAGATTTTGTTATATTCTAATGGGAAAGATAGAATAAACAGATACATAGACAATGTATATGCAGATTAGGATGAGTATCATGAAAGCAATAAATAAGAGCCTAACGGGTTCGATTTAAATGGGGTGGTCAGAAAATACTTTTTCTTCCCCTGAGAGAAGTGAGTGAGGAGCACAGAGAAGTCCAAATTGTTACACTAATGAATATTTCTGTGCTTGAAAACACAAAACAAGGGGAAATGAAATTCCACTCAACTATATAAACTTGTCAATTACATGCCCCAGGAAACCTGATTCATATACACCTTGCTGACACTACTCCATGGGGAATATCATTTGGACTTCTGCACATCTACCACACATTCATTTTCACTCTCCCTGAGATAAGATGATATGCATTTGCACCGTGCCTGCCTAGCGAAATGTACTCTCTTCTGAATAAAGCACCATTAGTTGATATTCATGAACACCAAGCCTCTCTTTATAATGGTACTTTAGAGAGCTGTGCTAACTGACCAGCACTCTGGATACTTATGAGCAGATGTCTGGTAGCAATGGACCTCTCATGACCACCCAGGCTCTAAATTACTGTTCAGTTCAGCAGCTCATTACCACCTTCCTGGAGTTAGAACTCCAACATAAGAATAAATATCTCCATCTAGAATTGCTACTTTTTTAATCAAATGCCATATTCAGCTTGAAAGTATAAATATCAAAATTCCAGGGCATTTTTTCTAACTTTTCCTGGGAGTTTTTAGTAAAATTCAAGGACTGATTGCTGAAAGTACAATCTGCGAAGAGCAACTAACATACTGTTATATGATATGAAACTAAGCAACCCTTTTTTATTATGTAACTCTATCAAACTTCTAGGAAATTCTTTGGAAATCTGTGCACCACTACATTTAAAACAAAATAGCTCTATCATTAAATGCCTAATGAAGGTTGATCTCACAGTGTGATCGAGGTGCTATGCATATCTGAGACATGCAGATTATTCCAGAATGAGAGAGAAATACAGGATGAATAAGTTGCACTAACAGCAATAGCAGCTTCTGGGAAACACCATTTTCTGGCAGCTGTTGCTTTCATCAACACTTTCTCAGCAAAATTGCCACAGCCATTTCTGAGAGCTTACAAGCGCTGCTAGGAATCTCTAATAGGAGTCTCTGTAATGGGAATTCCTATTGACTGGAGCTGCCTTCGCAAATAGGAGATAATGTTGAGCTAAGGGAATCTTTCAACGATTCATTTGAAATGGGTTTATCTACCATGTGACAAACATTATAGTCAGTGCCATAGTATAAACTTGAATAAAGCATAATCCCTGCCCCCAGGGAACTCACATCCTTCTCAACATGCCTGGCACAAAAACATAGAATTATAATAAAAGTTGTCAAGAAGAAGATAGGGGTGGGGCATTATGCAAGCAAAGAAAAAGGGCTGCCTTATTCATTTAGAAGCTGTCTTCCAGTACATCTCAATATTCTTCAATCATAAAATGCCATGAAGCTAGAAGTACAAAATGCTGTGTTATTATACTGGGGCCTGTCAGGGGGTAGGAGTTTAGGGGAGGAATAGCATTAGGAGAAATACCTAATGTAGATGACGGGTTGATGGATGCACGTGTATACCTATGTAACAGACCTGCATGTTCTGCACATGTACCCCAGAACTTAAAGTATAATAATAATAATAAAAAGAGTAAAGCGAAATAAGTGACTTTAAAAAATGTGTTATCAGTTAAGCATCTTCCATTTTTTTTTTTTTTTTTTTTTTTTTTTTGACACAGTCTCACTGTCACCCAGGCTGGAGTGCAGTGATGCGATCTTGGCTCACTGCAACTTCCGCCTCCCAGGTTCAAGCGATTCTCCTGCCTTAGCCTCCCGAGTAGCTGGGATTACAGGTGTGTGCGCCCATGCCCGGCTAATTTTTGTATTTTTAGTAGAGATGGGGTTTCACCATGTTGACCAGGCTGGTCTTCAGGTCTCAAAATTCTGACCTCAAGGGATCTGCCTGCCTTGGCCTCCGAAAGCGCTGGGATTATGGGATTACAGGTGTAAACCACAGTGGGCAGCCAGTTAAGCCTCTTTAAAAATGTCTTGAATTATAACAAACACATGATGTCTATCTTCCCCCTGTATCTTTATACAGAAGAAATTAGGTTCAAAATCAAGGCATGGTCACCAGAAATCAGGTCAGAAGGATCAAGAAAACATAGACAGTGAAGTGTTTTCACTTCCATACAGGTGATAATTATTTCCTAAAATACAGGTAGATGTGTCACACAGTATCTCCAGACTCTGAGTATCACAGTCTCTCCTAATACCAGAGAGGAAGGACCCAGCATTTGTCATCTCAATTTCAGATAAGCTCGTACTCAGAGGGCACCAAGAACACATGTAAACCAAACAAAAATTCAAACAGGTGTCCAAGTTTGGGCTTCCTTGGATGGGTACTGTATTCATTTCCCATAACGAAATACTACCGATTGGGTGGCTTACACAGACGTTTCTTTTCCCACATTTTGGAGGCAGGAAGTCCACAATCAAGGTGTCAGCAGGCTTGTGTTTTCCTGAGGCTTCTCTCCTTAGCTTGTGAATGGTCATCTTCACTCTCTTTACTTGGTGTTTCCTCTGTGCACAGGCATCCTTTGTATCGCTCCCTCTTCTTATAAGGACAAAAATCCTACTGGATGAAGACCTCACCCTTATGACCTCATTTAACCTCAATTACATTTTTTAAAGCCATGTCTCCAAATACAGTACATTGGGAGCTAGGGCTTCAGCATAAGACTTTTAGGAGGACACAATTCAACCCATATTAGATGGGGACAGGGATATCCTCTTCCTGGAGTGAGCCCTCCCTTAGGGCCATTTACAGAGAGATAAACAAACCCAAGTTGTACTGAGCAAAAGCTCAGAGACCCTGAAGACATCTGCAGTTAGTAAATGAGAAAGACAGAATATTTTCAAAATCTTCAAGTCTAATACCTAGAAGTGATGGAGGCTTATTCACATTTTCTCCCAGATTTTTTCTTATTCTGTGTTTATACGGCATTTCTGTTAATGACACCATTATTTTCAGAAATCAAAATGAATCTTAATGTCATCATTGACTCTCCCCCCTTGCTTGCCTTCACTTCAATCATAATTTTCTGTGCCTATGTAAGTGTTCTTTTGACTATTCAAATATTCATCAGAAACCTATTTCAGCTCTTTTACTTTTCCTGAAGATCAGTAAAGGAAGCCGCCTGTTATTCATGCTTCTAATTCAGATGCCCCTAATAGGAGAATAGTATAGCTTCAGTTGCTCTATAACCCTTCACCCGCATGTTTTGTAGTTGTTTTTACATACACTTTGACATATATAAGTGGTAATGTGTTCATTACTATTATCAATTATTCAAAGCGGGTCTCTCACCCACAAACAGGTTAAAAACTGAGCTCTCATCTCTCCTACACTTGCTTCTTATAAAAAATTCTTTAATCTTTGTGATTAATATGATTGTTTATATTTTTTTTCCCTACTCAAATATTCCCAGTTACAAATATTTTAATTTGTAGTTTAAAATGGTTCCCGCTCAGCAATCCCTTCTGTAGACTCTTCCAAAAATTTCTGTGGAATACCTCTTGTAATCAACCATTCAACCAATATGCTCCACTTTGGCTGGTATGGGGATATATACAGTCATATGTTCTTGTGATTTTTAAAATAAATAACATGTGTATTAGTTGTATTGCTGTGTAACTGATTACCACAAACTTAGCAGCTTAAGATAACACATATTTTATTATCTCTCATCTCCCGTGGGTCAGGAGTCTAGGCATGGCTTTAACTGGGTCCTCTGCCCAGGATCTCACAAGGCCCCAATCAAGGTGTCACCTGAGCTACATTTTTTATCACATTCTATGAAAGAATGCACTCTCAAGTTCACCGACATTGCTAGCAGAATTTGTTTCCTTGCAGCTCTATGAATGAGGACTCTGACTTTTTGCTGGCTGACAGCTGGAGGCCATCCTTCTTTCCTAAAGGTTGCCCACAGTGCACAGAGGTCCTCTGTAGTTCCTATGCCACAAAGACTTCTTCAACGTGGCTGCTTATGTCACCAAAACAATAAGGAGAATCTCTCATTACAGTGTGCTAAGGCAGAGTCTTTTCTAATGTAGCATAATAACAGGATGATAACCCATCATCTTTGCATATTCACTTGGGTGGAAGCAAGTCACAGGTCCCTCTCACACTCAAGAGAAGAGATTTTAGAAAGCCATGAACACCAGAAAGCAGGGATCTATCTGTCCACCACAGTCCACCATCTGCCACAAATGACTCACATTGCCCCATTTGCAAAAATACATTCACACACATCCCCAAAGCTCTCAAGAATCTTTTCCCACAGAGCTTCAGCTCAAAGTCAAAATTTTATTATTTAAATCACGTCTAGGTTCAAACACAGCTCCTGGGTGTAATATGTGAAGTAGAGCTCCTGGGGTAAACTTCTGTCCTGTCAACCTGCAAAACTAAAGAGACAAGTGATCTTCCCCCAGTGCACCCATCATACAATGTTGCAACAGGCATAACTGGAAGACATCAGATAACAGCTATAGACATATTGGTTCGAAGGAGGAGGGGAAGAAAGATAACAAAGAGTTGCTGGTTCATAGCAGTTCTAAAATCTAGCTGGGTAAATGTTGGAGTTCAATATCAGGTTTTAAAGCCTAGGATTAATCTCAGCTCTACACTCTTGGCTTTTAGCACCACCTCTATCATCCTTCTTTCATAAAAAGTAACAGATGTTTGCAGTTGAGTAGTTTTATCAGCCTGCTTCTTGCCAGTAGAAATGCTGGGGTCCAACAGCCTTCTTTCATTTCATACTCTTTCTGCCCCTTTCAATCTAAGTCAGTGGTGTTTCTGCTGAAATAATTGCCTCAAGAACTTTGTGCATCTGTCATGGATTTCAGTGATGTTCACACCACCAGAAAAAAACACACCCACAGATCTTTTCCAGACAACATGTATTTTTGGCTCCTGCTCAGATGGCTGAGGGGCAATACTCTTGAACTTTCTAGAGGTTCTACAGTTTAATTGAGTGGATGCAATAGGCACATTCTTAATCTCTTTAAGGAGTTCTTTGTGCATTTGAATATTCTCACCTTTTAATCTTTGAGGTCTTTTTAAGTTCAGGAGTATATGTGCAGGTTTGTTATAAAGGCAAACGTGTGTCGGGGGGGTTGTTGTACAGATTATTTCATGGCCCAGTTATTAAGCCTAGTACCCATTAGTTACTTTTTCTGATCCTCTCCTTCCTCTTACCCCCACCTTCAAGTAGGCCCCATTGTGTGTTGTTCCCCTCTATGCGTCCATGTGTTCTTATCATTTTGTTTACACATATAAGTGAAAACACATATTTGGTTTTCTGTTTCTGTGTTAGTTTGCTAAGGATAATGGCCTCCAGCTCTATCCATGTCCCTGCAAAGAACATGATCTCATTCCTTTTTATGGCTGTATAGTATTTCATGGTATATATCTATCACATTTTATTTACCCAATCTGCCATTCCTGGCCATTTAGGTTGATTCTATGTCTTTGCTATCGTGAACAGTGCCACAATGAACATATGCATACATGTGTCTTTATGGTAGAACGATTATTATTCGTTTGGGTATATACCCAGTAATGGGATTGCTAAATCAAATGGTAATTCTGTTTTTAGGTCTTTGAGGAATCACCATGCTGTTGTTTTTCATGGTTGAACTAACTTACATTCTCACCAACAGTGTATAAGTGTTCCTTTTTCTCCACAACCTCACCAGCACATTTTTTGACTTTTTAATAATAGCCATTCTGACTGGTGTGAGATGGCATCTCATTGTGGTTTTGATTTGCATTTCTCTAATAATCAGTGATGTTGAGCTTTTTTTCATATGCTTGTTGGCTGCATGTGTGTCTTCTTTTGGAAAGTATCTGTTCATGTCCTTTGCCCACTTTTTAATGGGGTTGATTTTTTTCTTGTAAATTTGTTTAAGTTCCTTATAGATGCTGGATGTTAACCTTTGTTGGACGCATAGTTTCCAATATTTTCCCTATTATGTAAGTTAATCATTTTAGTCTGCTGATAGTTTCTTTTACTGTGTAAAAGCTCTTTAGTTTAATTAGATTCCATTTCCCAAATTTTGCTTTTCTTGCAATTGCTTTTGATGTCTTTGTCATAAAATCTGCCTGTTCCTATGTACACAGTGGTATTGCCTAGGTTGTCTTTTACAGTTTTTTTATAGTTTTGGGCTTTACATCTAAGTCTTTAATCCATCTTGAGTTGATTTTTTGTATATGGTGTAAGGAAGGGTCCAGTCTCAATCTTCTGCATGTGGCATCAGTTATCCCAGCACCATTTATTGAATAGAGAGCCTTTTCCCCATTGCTTGTTTTTGCCAGATTTGTTGAAGAGCAGAGAGTTGTAGGTGTGTAACCTTAATTCTGGGCTCTCTGTTCTGTCTCATTGGTCTATGTGTCTGTTTTTGTACCAGTACCATGCTGTTTTGGTTAGTATAGCCCCGTAGTATAGTTTGAAGTCAGGTGGCATGATGCCTCCAGCTTTGTTCTTTTTGCATAGGATTGCCTTGGCTATTTGGGCTCTTTCATTGGTTCCATGTCAGTTTAAACATTTTTTTTTCTAGTTCTGTGAAGAGTGTCATTGGTAGTTTGATAGGAATAGCACTGAATCTATAAATTCCTTTTAGCAGTATGGCCATTTTAACAATATTGACTCATCCTGTCCCTGAATGTGGAATATTTTTCCATTGTTTGTGTCATCTCTGATTTCTTTGAACAGTGTTTTGCAGTTCTGCTTGTAGGTATCTTTCACCTCCCTGGTTAGTTGTATTCTTAGGTATTTTATTCTTTTTGTGGCAATTGTAAATGGGATTAAGTTCCTGATTTGGCTCTCAGCTTGACTTTTTTTGGTTTATAGGAATGGTAGTGATTTTTGTATGTTGATTTTGTATCCTGAGACTGAAGTTGTTTATCAGTTGAAGGAGTGGAGCTTTTAGGCCAAGACTATGGGTTTTTCTAGATACAGAATCATGTCATTTGCAAAGAGGGATAATTTGACTTTTCTCTTCCTATTTGGATGCCCTTTATTACTTTCTCTTGCTTGATTGATCTAGGTAGAATGTCCAATACTATATTGAATAGGAGTGGGGAGGGAGGGCATCATTGTATTGTGTTGGTTTTCAAGGGCCATGCTTCCAGCTTTTGTCCATTCACCATGATGTTGGCTGTGGGTTTGCCATAAATAGCTCTTGTTATTTTGAGGTATATTCCTTTAATACCTAGATTGTCAAGAGTTTTTAACATGAAGGAGTGTTGAATTTTATTGAAAGCCTTTTCTGCATCTATTGAGATAATCACGTGCTTTTTGTCTTTAGTTCTGGTAATGTAATGAATCACGTTGGTTGATTTGCATACACTGAACCAACCTTGCATCCAAGGGATAAAGCTTACTTGATCATGGTGGGTAAGCATTTGACATGCTACTGGATTCAGCTTGCCAATATGTTGTTGAGGATTTTTGCATCAATATTTATCCAGAATATTGGCCTGAAGTTTTCTTTTTTGTTGTATCTCTGCCAGGTTTGGGTTATCAGGATGATGCTGGCCTCACAGAATGAGTCAGAGAAGAGTCCTTCCTCCTCAGTTTTTTGCAATAGTTTCAGTAGCATTGAGACTCGATCTTCTTTGTACATCTGGTAGAATTTGCTTGTGAATCCACCTGGTCCTGTGCTTTTTTTTTCTTTTCTTTTCTTTTTTGATTGGTAGGCTATTTATTATGTATTCAGTTTTAGGGTTCGTTACTGGTCTGTTCTGTTATTTAATTTCTTTCTAGCTCAGTCTTGGGAGGATGTCCAGGAATGTATTCCTTTCTTCTTTATGTGCATAGCATTTCTTCATAATATTCTCTGAAGGTTATTTATATTTCCTAGAAGAAATGGACAGATTCCTAGAAGCATATAATATGCCAAGACTGAATTGGGAGGAAATAGAAAATCTAAACAGACCAATAACAAGAAAGATGATTTAATCAGCAATTTAAGAAACACACAAAAGCCCATGACCTAATGGCTTCACTGGCAGATTCTACCAAATATTTGAAGAAGAATTAATGACAATCCTTGTCAAAGTCTTCCAAAACCATTGAAGAGGAAGGATCATTTCCAAACTCATCTATGAGACCAGAAATACCCTGACACTCAAGCCAGGCAGGGACACTACAAGAAAAGAAAATTTCAAGCCAATATTACTAATGAACAAAAATACTCAACAAAATACTAGCAAACTGAATTCAATAGCACATTAAAAGGATCATAACACTATAATCAAGTGGGATTTATTCCTGGAAAACAAGGATGGTTCAATGTATACCAATCAGTAATGTGACATGCCACATTAACAGAATGAAGGATAAAAATTATATGACCATCTCAACAGATACAGAAAAAGTATTTCACAAAATTTAACATCCTTCCATGATATAAACTCTCTATGAATTAGGTATAAAAGGAATGTACCTCAACATAATAAAGATTATATATGACAAGACCACAGCTAACATAACAATAAAATTGCAAGATACAAGATCAACATACAAAAACCAATAGTTGTATTTCCATACACTAACAGCAAACAATCTGAAAAAGAAATAAAGAAAATAAGTCAATTTACCATAGTATCAAAAAAAGTACCCTGCCAACTGCAAAACATTGATGGGTTAAATTTTAAAAGGCACAAACAAATAGAAAAACATTCCATGTTCATAGATTGGGAGATTTAATAGCATCAAAATGTTCATACTTCCCAAAGTATCCTAAGCATTCAATGCAATCCCTATCAAAATCCCAATAGAAATTTATAGTAATAGAAAAGACAATTCTAAACTACATTTAAAACCATAAAATATCATCAAAAGCCAAATCAATCTTGAGAAAGAAAAACAAAGCTGGGAATATCACATTTCCCAATGTCAATATATACTGCAAAGCTACCGTAATCAAAACAGTATAGTACTGGAACAAAGACCAATAAATAGACCATGAAACAGAAGAGAGAGCTCACAAATAAATCTGTGTATATGCAGTCATCTGATCTTTTACAAGGGTGCCAGGAATACATAATGGGGAAAGGATAGTCTCTTCAATAAAGGGTTTCTGGGAAGACTGAATATCCACATAGAAGAGTGAAGTTGGACTCTTATCTCCATCATGTACAAAAATCAACTCAAAATGAATTAAAGACATAACATATGACCTGAAACTGAAAAACAACCAGAAGAAAACAGGGAAATACCTTCTTAACATTGTTCTGGACAGTGATTTCATGGTTATGATAACAAAAGCACAGGCAACAAATATAAAAATAAGTGAGACTACATCAAATATAAAAGTTTCTCCACAGCATAGAAAAAAACATAGTAAAAAGGCAACCTACAGAATGGGACAAAATGTTCGTAAACCTTTTCTCTGATAAAGTGTACACAGGTTCTCTACCACTTCAGTCTAGTGAGTCAGAACACTTACACAACAATTCAAGCAAAGTAGATTTATTATTTACAGATAAGCAGCAAAAATAAGCAGAAGCCTAAGATCCATGGCAGGAGCCTACAGCAGATGGAGTCTCATCTGCATGTACTTGACTCCATTTTTTATTTTTTTTTTTTTGAGACCGAGTTTCGCTGTTGTTACGCAGACTGGAGTGCAATGGCACGATCTCAGCTCACCGCAGCAACCTCTGCCTCCTGGGTTCAAGCAATTCTCCTGCCTCAGTGTCCCAAGTAGCTGGGACTACAGGTGTGCACCACCATGCCCAGCTAATTTTTGTATTTTCAGTAGAGACGGGGTTTCACCTGTTGACCAGGATGGTCTCAATCTCTTGACCTCGTGATCTTGACTCCATATTTTTAATGGAGTTATTTGATTTTTGCTTAAGTTGTTGTTTCTTATAGATTCTGGATATTGAACCTTTGTCAGATGCATAGTTTGTGAATATTTTCTCCCATTCTGTAGGTTGTCAGTTTACTCTGTTGATAGTTTTTTTTGCTATGCAGAAGCTCTTTAGTTTTGTTAGAACTCACTTGTCAATTTTTGTTGTTGTTGTAATTGCTTTTGAGGAGTTAGTCATAAATTCTTTCCCAAGTCTAAAATCCAGAATTGTGTTTCCTAGGTTTTTGTCTGAGTCTTATGGTTTGAGGTGTTACATAAAATCTTTACTCCATGTTGAGTTAATTTTTGTACATGATGGAAGGTAGAGAATCAATTTCATTATTTTGCATATTGCTAGCCAGCTATCTCCACACTATTTATCAAAGGAAGTCCCTTTCTTCATTGCTTGTTATTGTAAACTTTGTCAAAGATAAGATGGCTATAGGCGTGCAGCTTTATTTCCGGGTTCTCTATTCTGTTCCATTTGTCTATGTGTTGGTTTTGTGCCAATACCATGCTGTTATGATTACTGTAGCTTTATAATATCCCTAATAAACATAGTCTCAAAAATTCTCAACAAAATACTAGCAAACTAAAACCAGCAGCACATCAAAAAGGTAATTTACCATAATCAAGTGAGCTTCATTCCTGGGATACAAGGTTGGTTCAATATAACAAAAATAAATGTGACTCATCACATAAACAAAATTAAAAACAAAAACCATATGATTATCTCAATAGACTTTTAGAAAGCTTTTGATAAAATTCAGCACTCCTTTACTATAAAAGCCCTCAAGAAACTAGGTATCAAACTAGGTATACCTCAAAAAAATAAGCACCTTCTATGACAAACCCACAGCCAGCATCATGCTGAACAGGCTAAATCTCAAAGCATTCCCCTTGAGAACTGGAACAAGACAAGGATGCCCACTCTCATCATTCTTACTCATCACAGTACTGAATGTCTTTGCCAAAACAATCAGTCAAGGGAAAGAAATAAAAGTTATCCAAATAGGAAAAGCAATCAAACTATCTGTCTTTGCTGACAATATAATTCTACACATAGGAAACCCCAAAGACATCACCAAAAGCCTCCTGGAACTGATACATTACTTCAATAAAGTTTAAGGATATAAAATCAATGTATGAAAATCTGTAGTATTCTATACAACAGTAACATTCTATGACAGCCAAATCAAGAATGCATCCCATTTATAATAGCTGCAAAAATAAAAATAAAATACCTAGAAATATATCTAACCAAGGAGGTGAAAGATCTCTACAAGGTGAACTGCAAAACACTGCTGAAAGAAATCATAGATGACATAAACAAATTAAAAAAGCACTTTATATTTACAGATTAGAAGAATCAATACCATTAAAATAGCCATACTGCCCAAAGCAATGTAGAGATTCAATGCTACTTCTATGAAGCTACAAACATCATTTTTCACAGACTAGAAAAACTATTCTAAAATTCATATGGAACCAAAAAAGAATCCAAATAGACATAGCAATCCTAAGCAAAAAGAACAAAGCCAGAGGCATCACAGTTTTCCTTATTATGTACCAATAACAAACCATCCAGTAGAGCAATGACTTACATCATTTATCTGTATGCTGAAAATGAAAACTCAAGGGAAGGATGCTATTCTGTGGCATTTTAGAATCTAGGTAAAGTCCTGACGCTCACCATCTCAGCCTTGATGCCTAGAGATTCAGAGATGCCATGGTGAGAGCAGTAACAGAGACAACCCTACAAAACATCCAGGGTTCAGCACGAGTCAGTCCCCTGCTCCAGGAGCACAGGAGAGAACAACCCACAGGACAGGAAGAGTGGAAACACGAAGCACAGTGGGTGGAACCATTGAGTCTAGAGAGAGAGTTAATGTGTGTTTTAAAAACAATCTTTCCACATTTGGTACCAAAGAAAGAGTTGTAGTTACAAGACCCCAGCCTCAAGAATATTCTCACCTCTGAATGTAGTGCCTAAGGACTGATAGGGAAGCCGGTGGAGCTGTACACGTGTTGTTTCTGCCTGCTCAACATCCATTCTCCCATTTCCGGTGACAACACATTGATTGATTTTTCCTGGATGAACCAAGGCTCCCCTCCTATTACCCATGTGTGGGTCTGGAGGCGACCTGCCCTACCCTTAGGTACCCTGACCAATTAACATAGTTCATCTACCTGACCACAATGATTGGTCAAGGATGAGCACATGATCCAGGCCCACATTCCCAAACTTTACACGGAACTATTCTCAGAAATGATGTTGGGAAGGCGAGAGACTGGGATATAAAAAGTTGGGAGGTGATCTAGGAAGCATAGGAAGAGAGACTGGAAGGGAAGTCAGCCAATAAAAGGGTCTTATCAAGCCAGCTGCCACTGTGGGCAAGTGGAGCACTCAGGAACCAGTGCAAAACACCTGCCTCGAGTTATCCCAACTGAGGGCACAAGGAGCTAAAGGTATTGATATCCCAAATCCTACATGCCTTTTCTTAAGGGCAGCTCCTGGAGATAGAAGCATTAATTCCCAGCACTTAGGTCTGCCAAGCAGGCTGTGGCAGTAAGGGAAAGCCAGTAGGCAAAGAAACTCAGGTGCTGGCAGGAGAAAGCTGGGCAGCATGCACTAAAATCATAAGCACAAGAAGATGTAGGTGGACACAACAATGCAACATAGTAAATTTTTTTCTTAAGTTATTTTGAGTTGAATTTTTCTGTCACTTGCAATCAAAAGAGACCTAATTAAAAATACTAATAAAGATAATGTTGTGTAAAATAAATTAATCAACAAAGTACTCTTAATTACCTTTTTTTGGCTTATTGCATTTCAAAAAGTAAACAACTCCTCCAACTTTTCAGATTAGATAGGATATTCAGCTCTTTTCTCCCACATCAGCTGGTGTAGCAATGAGGAGGAACAAATATAATACCTTATCTGTATGATTATACTGGACATTCAGCTGTTCTCTCCCCTTTGGACTCTTCTTGCTCAGATTTGCTCTGCTTAGTGCTGCCAGATTAATGTCCCTAAAGTGTCCCTCCAGTGAACCTTGCCTGCTCAAAACTCAGATTCCCCATGAGACTGTGTTTTTCCCACCTCCAAACTTTTGCTCCTGTTGTCTCTTCCACGTAATATGGTCACTCTCTAGTTTTCCCTTTTGACGATCTTTCGCTGGTGCTTTGGGGATAATCCCACTTAAAACTCATTCCTCTCTACATTGGTTTGCTGGGCAAGTTGGTACCTGCTGGGAAGCTGAGTGTGCATATCTTTTCCCCATTCCACCTTCACTGATGTTATTTTGGCTGCATAAAAATGTCCATGCCAAAAATATTTATACCATGGAAATCAGCAAACCCTATAAATCAGGGCTTTAACCCCAGGAGAGCTGACTTGTCAGCACACTACTGCCTCTACCTCAGCAATGCACTTTTACCGCATCCCAGTTATAGCAGCTAACACTGCACGCTATGCATTGCACTTCTACCTATACCTGTCTTATCTTCCCTCTGGCCTGCAAGCCCCCTGAGGACAAAGATATCAATCACCTGTTTCTTGATTTGTTGTTTCTTTTTCATTCCTCTCATTACTTAGCACAGATCATGTCCACCATGTGTGTTTAATAATATCAGTAGAATATTTGGGAGCAGGAAGTTGTTTTGCTTTGTTTTATGCTTTGTCGTCATAGAACAGCTGGGTTAGAAGACATTATTAAACATAAACAGAACTGATAAACTATCCCAGCTGAAGAAATACTTTAAAAAGATCTCTAATCACCACAGGAATTCAGAGAGGCAACAACTCCTCCAGCTTTTGTACATCACATAATTGGTTTACTTCACTCCTTCCATATCACTTGGAGGAGTGGGGAAGGTGGGGAAGGCTTAATGACCAGGAAAACCTTTCATAAGTCATCATCAACATTCCTTATAACCTAATGTCATTTCAATAGTCCATGGTTTTCAAATAAATGTTCTTCCTGCCCACCGACTCAACTTTTGGCCAAATAAATCCACAAATTTAAACATATCGCCAATCAAAATGTTAAAAATAACTTTTATTTTTAACTTGTAAAACTGATTTTAGAGGCTGTCCGGAAGAATAAATGAGATATATAGCCAACAAAAATTTAAATATTTGCCATATCAGATATCAGAATGTGTTCTAAAGCTACACAAATTAAAATAATGAAATATCAATACAGGAATAGGTAGATATAGCAATAGAAGCATTAAATCTAAAGTCATAAGAGACTCAAGTTATAAGTCATAAGAATTTGGCATATGTTCAAGTTAGCATTTAAAGATAGAACAGCATGTCAATAAATTGTTGGAAGACACCTGGATCACCATCTGGAAAACAATTAAATTAGATCCTTACCTTGACAAATGAATTCCAAAGGAAAAAGACTTATAATACTTTTAATTAAAAAGCACTGGAAGAATATATAGATGACCATTTATATAACTTTGAAAAAGTAGAAGTATGTTATAAAAATTACAACAGAAATCATAAAAGATAAAATTGACAGATTTTACTAAATACATTTTTAACATCTGAATATTAAAACACTGTAAAAAATTAAAAGACAAATGAAAGTAAAATTATCTAAAATATATATCAAAGCAAAAACTACATACCATTGGTATGTAAAAATACTTCCAAATCAGTAAATACAAATGACACACAAATAGAAATGATAACAGAAGCTAAGAGCACTTCACAAAAAAGACTACAAATGACTGATAAACATTTAAAAATGCCTATCACTACATAATTAAAGTAATTATGAAACCAGTAAGTTACTATTTTCTGCCTAATTCTAGGGATTAGGAAAGAATATGATGTGACAAAGATGTACACCCAAGGTTGTTTATCAGAATGTAGTAGATAACACCACCAATCATAAATGAATCAGGCACAGTGGCTAATGCCTGCAATACCAGCACTTTGGGAGGGCAAGGTGGGAGAATCACTTGTGAACAGGAGTTCAAGACTAGCCTGGGCAACATAATGAGATGCTGTCTCAAAAAATTTTTTTAAATAAACAGTTTAGGCCAGGCACAGTGGCTCACACCCATAATCCCAGCACTCTGGGAGGCCGAGGTGATCAGATCACCCGAGGTCAGGAGTTTGAGACAAGCCTGGCCAACATGGCAAAACCTCGTCTCTACTAAAAAATACAAAAATTAGCTGGGCGTGATGGCACACACCTGTAATCCTAGCTACTCAGGAGGCTGAGGCTGGAGAATTGCTTGAAACTGGGAGTTGGAGGTTGCAGTGAGACAAGATTGCACCACTGCATTCCAGCCTGGGCAACAGAGCAAGACTCTATCTCAAACAAATAAATAAATATAAATTTAAAATAGTCTAAATGTCCAATAATAGTGAATTGATAAAAATAAAATTTAGGACATCCACACAACATAATGCTATTATCAAATGAAGTTATTTATGGATATTTGTTGACATGGAGAAATGTTTGTGAATCATAATGAATTAGTAAGTTGGAAGAAAGTTGCTGACATTATAAACTGATGTTTGGCTAAATTATAAGTACAGACACATGCATATAGAAATATGGGTGTATAGCAAGGTTAGTATATATATACAATGCTTCCTTGCTCTGCCAGCTGAAAAGCAATAAAACCCCAGTAGCAACAAGCATGCCTAGATTCCAGAATTTGCTTTGTAATCCCATTTTCCCATAAAAGAAATCAGAGCTCCTTGGAGAAATGTCTGATGCTAGAGCTGGGGCAAGGAATATACAAGATAGGTCTAGAGAAAGTTGCAGTGCCAGAAAGTAAGCAAGTGCTCAAAAACAAAGAAAAACTCACAATGATGGGAGTTTGTAAAATAAAAAAAAAAGATAAGAGCCAACTAGAAACATTCCCTTTGGCTAAAGCTAAAACAACTGGAATGATGAAATAAAGTAGTATTGAGTAATAATCCAAGGTGTAAAACAAACATTATGTGTCAATACTGATATAAATGATTGAAGAAATAAATGGAGAAAATAGACAAATCTCCCATGCAGAAGAATTCTGAATAATTTAGGTGGACATAAAGAGAAAGAATGTAACTCCCTCCTCAAGTGCAGGCCGTACACAGTAATATCCTTCCAAAGAGCACAGTGTGGAAAGGGGTAAGTAAGAAAGAATAACTTTACAGTGGTAAAATCTGGCAAACATGGCCTCAGTCAAGTGATCAAGGTTGACGTCAACAGTGGTAAGTCATGTTGACAGTATGGACCTTGATATGGTGTGAGGAGAAATGGCACGTTACCTATGGAATCTTCTTCCCAAAAACATATAACCTCAGTGTAATCATGAGGACATCATCAGACAAATCCCAATTGAGGAAAATTCTACAGAAAACCTGACAAGGATCTCTTTAAACTGTCAAGGTCATCTAAAACAGAGAAACTCTGAGAAATTGTCACAACCAAGAGGAGTCTAAGGAGATATGATTAAATGTCATGTGGTATCCTGGCTGGAATTCTGAAACAAAAAAAAAAACTAGGTAAAATTGAAGTAAATCTAATAAAGTAAGAACTTTAGTTAATAACGATCTATGGATATTGGTTCATTAACTACGGCACACATGCTGCTGTAAGAAGTTAATAAGAAGCCACACTGGATGCGGGTTTACGGGAACTCTTGGTACTATCTTCACAACTTGCCCATAAATTCAAACTATTCCAAAAATTAAATTTTTTTATTTTAAAACTAAGTTTCATATGACTTGACTTTTGTAGAGGGAGGATTACAATCGTATGTATAGCTATGTCATTATAGATATAGCTATAGATATAGATATATAGATACATAGAAAAGCTTTAAACTGTGCTGTCTAATACACAGCCATTACCTAGATATAACTACTGAACACTCGGATTGCAGCTAATCCAGATTGAGATGTGCTGTAAGTGTAAAATGTTCAACAGATTTCAAAGACATAATATGAAGAAAGGAATATAAACAATGTCATTTATGTTTTGTTTTGAGACAGGGTCTCACTCTGTTGCCCAGGCTGAAGTGAAGTGGTGTAATCATAGCTCACTGCAGCTTCAATCTCCCAGGCTCAAGCAGTCCTCCCACCTCAGCCTCAATCCTCCCACCTCAACCTGCCAAGTAGCTGGGACTACAAGCGTGCACTGCCACACCTAATTTTTCCATTTTTATTTATTTTTTATATTTACATTTACTCAAAAACATGTTGTTTGTTCAACTTATAAAACATTAATTCAATTAACTAGTACCTAAAAACTGAAAAAATAATTGTGCTAATTTTCAAGGCATTTGAAAAAAACATGAGACCTACTTGAAAAAAATACAGGCTAATAAATAATTAAAAATAAGACTCTTTAAAAAAAGAGTATTGGGAATTATTTTTAAGGAGGAAATATTTGATAGCAAAATGTTTCTCTAACTTTGTAAATGCACAAGAAAGATCAACAGTGTTATCACTTGCAGAAAAGGCAATTAATATCATAGAAAATGTGATGATATCACTGTCATTAGACAAATGCAAATTAAAACCATATTGAGATACCATCTCATGCCAGTTAGAATGGTGATCATTAAAAAAATTCAGAGACAAGAGATGCTGGAGTGGATGTGAAGAAATAGGAGCACTTTTACACCGTTATTGGGAATGTAAATTAGTTCAACCATTGTGGAAGACAGTGGTTCTAGATCATTTCTCAAATTTCTAGAACTAGAAATACCATTTGACTCAGCAATCTCATTATTGGGTAGATACTCAAAGTATTATAAATCATTCTACTATAAAGACATATGCACACATAGGTTTCTTGCAGCAATATTCACAATAGCAAAGACTTGGAGAACTAACCCAAATGCCCATCAATGATAGACTGGATAAAGAAAATGTGGTACATATACATCATGGAATAATATACAGCCATAAAAAGAATGAGTTCACATCCTTGGCAGGGACATGGATGAAGCTGGAAATCATTATTCTCAGCAAACTAACATAAGAACAGAAAACCAAACACCACATGTTCTCACTCATAAATGGAAGTTGAACAATGAGAACATATGGGCACAGGGAAGGGAACATCACACACTGGGGCCTGTCAGGGGATGGGGGCAAGTGAAGGGATAGCATTAGGAGAAATACCTAATGTAGATGAGGGGTTTATGGGTGCAGCAAACCACCATGGTATATGTATACCTATGTAATAAACCTACCTGTTCTGCACATGTATCCCAGAACTTAAAGTATAATAAAGAATAAATTGGGCCAGGCATGGTGGCTCACGCCTATAATCCCGGCACTTTGGGAGGCCGAGGCGGGTGGATCACAAGGTCAAGAGATCGAGACCATCCTGGTCAACATGGTGAAACCCCATCTCTACTAAAAATACAAAAATTAGCTGGGCATGGTGGCATTTGCCGTAATCCCAGTTACTCAGGAGGCTGAGGCAGGAGAATTGCTTGAACCCAGGAGGCGGAGGTTGCGGTGAGCCAAGATCGTGCCATTGCACTCCAGCCTGGGTAACTCTGTCTCAAAAAGAAAAAAAGAAGAAGAAATTTATATATATATATATATATATATATATATATATATATATATACACACACACACATTATATTTTATATATATATACATTATATTTTATATATATATATAAATAAGACAGGGTAAAAGGAAAGAGGATGGGTTGGGCAGCCATTTTATATACATATAAAATATATATATATAAAATATAATTATATATATAAAATATATAAATATATAGGTATATATATAATATAATGTATTTATATTTTATATATATATTATATATATAAATGTATATCTATATATACATTATATTTTATGTGTATATATATATATATACATTATATTTTATGTGTATATATATATACATTATATTTTATATATATATAAAATGGCTGCCCAACCCATCCTCTTTCCTTTTACCCTGTCTTATTTTTTTCATGGCAACCACCAGTAGCAAACAGTATGTTATATATTTGTCTGTATGTTTCTTGCCTGTCTATCCACCATAATATAAATATCAACTGGGACCTAATTAAACTAAAAACTTCCGCACAGCAAGAGAAATAATCAGCAGAGTAAACAGACAACCTACAGAGTGGGAGAAAATATTTACAAACTGTGCATCTGACAAAAGACTAATACCCGGTGAGAACAACCCAGGATTGAAGCTCTCAGTGAATGCGCGGAGAGGTGAGTCAGAGATGCATTTCCAGACTGATCTTTGTTGCCCACAGAACAGGGAAATTCCCAGGTATAAAAAAGACACGGGACGCCAGGCAGAGGTTTTGTCTGGTGCAGCCGGCAGCCCGGGTGGCAGCGGCCAGCCCTACACAGCGCTCCGCACAGGGCACGCTTGTCCGGGTGCCCTGTTGAACCAGCAACCTGAGACTTGAGAGGGCTGAACTTGAGACTGAACGGGACTTGGACAGTAGGCCAGCCCAGGGGATTGCAGGGACACAGCGACTAAGGTAGCGCAGTGGGACGGACAAAATGGCGATTCCAAATGCTCCTGGTAAAGACGTTCCCTGAGACGCTCCGTCGGGGAGGAACGTCCACCATTACTGAGGCAATCCGCCCCTACTGAGATACATGCCCACTGCTGACGCAGTCTGCCATTGCCGAGGCAACCCAATACAACAGAGAGACTCCGCCGCAGGGCATAGCCCGTGGCAGCAGGGCAGAGACTGCAGCAGAAGAGCAGAGCCTGCAGCAACAGGGAGAACCTCACACCAGCAGGGCGGAGCCTTGGCAGGCAAATAGTGACTAGACTGCCTCCTAGCTGGGCAGGACACCTCAACAGACATCCAAAAATAAAGCCCCAACCCCCCAACACAGAGCATCTGAGAAAAAAAGCGTTTTTTAATGAGTTCTGTTGCAGCAGAATTAAACATAGCAGCCTAGCAGCCCTGAACGAACAACAGAGCTCACAGCTCAGCAATTGAGCTCCTTAAAAGTACAGACTGTCTCCTCCAGCAGCTCCCTGACCCCTCTATATCCAAAAGACTGACATTTGGCAGGCATCATCCTGGGACAAAGATAGCAGAAAAAGAAACTGGTAGCATCCCTCACTGTTCTGCAGCTGCAGAACCCCAGAGAAGCAGGACCTGCAGTGGACCTCAGCAGTCGTACAGCAAAGGGGCTAGACTGGTAGAAGGAAAACCAAGTAATAGAAATACTTCATCACCAACAATCTGGGTGTCCACTCAGAGATCCAATTGAAAAGTCAGCAACTATGCAGACGACAGGTGGATAAATCCACAAACATGGGAAGAAAGCAGCGCAAAAAGGTGGAAAACACCCGAAACCAAAACACCTCGCCTCCTAGAAAAGACCAAAACTCCTCACCAGCAAGGGAACAAAGCTGGACGGAGAATGACTGTGACGAAATGATGGAATTAGACTTCAGAAGGTGGATAATGAAAACTTTTGTGAGCTAAAACAGCATGTATTAAATCAACGCAAAGAAACTAAGAACCTTGAAATAAAATATGAAAAAAGATTCGAGGAAATGATAACAAGAATGGATAACTTGGAGAGGAATATGAATGAATTAAAGGAGCTGAAAAACATAATACAAGAACTTCGCGAAGCATGCACAAGTTTCAATAGCCGAATTGACCAAGCAGAAGAAAGAATATCTAAAGTCGAAGATCAACTCAATGAAATAAAACGAGAAACCAAGATCTGAGAAAAAAGCGCAAAAAGGAATGAACAAAGTCTCCAAGAAATGTGGGACTATGTGAAGAGACCTAACCTACGTTTGATAGGTGTACCAGAATGTGACAAAGAGAATGAATCCAAGCTGGAAAATACTCTTCAGGACATTATCCAGGAAAATTTCCCCCACCTGGCAAGACAGGCCAACACTCAAATGCAGGAAATACAGAGAACACCACAAAGATATTCCGCAAGAAGAGCAACCCCAAGGCACATAATCGTCAGATTCAACAAGGTTGAAATAAAGGAGAAAATACTAAGGGCAGCCAGAGAGAAAGGTCGGGTCACCCACAAAGGGAAGCCCATCAGACTCACAGCAGATCTCTTGGCAGAAACACTACAAGCCAGAAGAGAGTGGGGGCCAATATTCAACATTCTTAAAGAAAAGAACTTTCAACCCAGAATTTCATATCCACCCAAACTGAGCTTCATAAGTGAAGGAAAAATAAAATCCTTTGCGAACAAGCAAGTACTCAGAGATTTTGTCACCACCAGCCCTGCTTTACAAGACCTCCTGAAAGAGGCACTACACATAGAAAGGAACAACCAGTACCAGCCATTCCAAAATCACACTAAATGCTAAAGAGCATCAACATATTGAAGATTCTACAACAACTAACAGGCAAAACAGCCACTTAGCATCAAAATGGCAGTATCAAATTCACACATAACAATATTAACCCTAAATGTAAATGGACTAAATGCACCAATCAAAAGACACAGACTGGCAAATTGGATAAAAATCCAAGACCCATCAGTGTGCTGTATCCAGGAAACCCATCTCACATGCAAGGATACACAAAGGCTCAAAATAAAGGGATGGAGGAAGATTTACCAAGCAAATGAAGAGCAAAAAAAAGCAGGAGTTGCAATTCTTATCTCTGATAAAATAGACTTTAAAGCAACAAAGATCAAAAGAGACAAAGAAGGCCATTACATAATGGTAAAAGGATAAATACAACAAGAGCTAACGATCCTAAACATAAATAGACCCAATGCAGGAGCACCCAGATGCATAAGGCAAGTTCTTAATGACTTACAAAGAGACTTAGACTCCCACCCAATAATAGTGGGAGACTTTAACACTCCACTGTCAATATTAGACAGAACAACCAGACATAAAATTAACAAGGATATCCAGGGCTTGAACTCAGACCTGGAGCAAGCAAACCTGATAGACATTTACAGAACTCTCCACCCCAAATTCACAGAATATACATTCTTCTCAGCACCACATCACACCTACTCTAAAATTGACCACATAATTGGAAGTAAAGCACTGCTCAGCAAATGCAAAACAACTGAAATCATAACAAACAGTCTCTCAGACCATAGTGCAATCAAGTTAGAACTCAGAATTCAGAAACCAACCCAGAACTGCACAGCTTCATGGAAACTGAACAACTGGCTCTTGAATGTTGACTGGGTAAACAATGAAATGAAGTCAGAAATAAAGAAGTTCTTCGAAACCAATGAGAACGAAGACACAACATGCCAGAACCTCTGGGACACATTTAAAGCAGTCTCTAGAGGAAAGTATATAGCAATAAGTGCCCATATGAGGAGAATGGAGAGATCCAAAATTGACACCCTATTGTCAAAATTGAAAGACCTAGAGGAGCAAGAGCAAAAAAAACTCAAAACCTAGCAGAAGACAAGAAATAACTAAGATCAGAGCTGAACTGAAGGAGATTAAGACATGAAAAACCCTTCAAAAAATCAATAAATCCAAGAGCTGGTTTTTTGAAAAGATCAACAAAATAGACCACTAGCCAGACTGATTAAAAAGAAAAGAGAGAACAACCAAATAGATGCAATAAAAAATGATAAAGGGGAAATCACCACAGACTCCACAGAAACTCAAACCATCATCAGAGAATATTACAAACAACTCTATGCACATAAACTAGTAAACCTGGAAGAAATGGATAAATTCCTGGACTCCTGTGTCCTCCCAAGCTTAAACCAGGAGGATATGAATAGACCAATAACAAGGTCAGAAGTTGAGGCAGCAATTGAGAGCCTACCACACAAAAAAAGCTCAGGTCAAGACAGGTTCACAGCCGAATTCTACCAGACACACAAAGAGGAGCTGGTACCATTCCTTCTAAAACTATTCCAAATAATCCAAAAAGAGGGAATCCTTCCCAAATCATTTTATGAGACAAACATCATCCTGATACCAAAACCTGGCAGAGACCCAACAAGAAAAGAAAACTTCAGGCCAATATCCATGATGAACATAGATGCAAAAATCTTCAATAAAATATTGGCAAGCCAATTGCAACAGCAAATCAAAAAACTTATTCATCATGATCAAGTAGGATTCATCCCGGGGATGCAAGGCTGGTTCAACATACGCAAGTCTATAAACATAATTCACCACATAAACAGAACCAAAAACAAAAACCACATGATTATCTCAATTGACGCAGAGAAGGCATTTGACAAAATTCAACAGCCCTTTATGCTAAAAACCCTCAATAAACTCGGTATCGATGGAACGTATCTCAAAGTAATAAAAGCTATTTATAACAAACCAACAGCCAATATCATACTGAATGGGCCAAAACTGGAAGCATTCCCTTTGAAATCCGGCACTAGACAAGGATGCCCTCTTTCACCACTCCTGTTCAATATAGTACTGGAAGTTCTAGCCAGAGCAATCAGGCAAGAAAAAGAAATAAAGGGTATTCAAATAGGAAAGGTGGAAGCCAAATTGTCTCTATTTGCAGACTACATGATAGTATACCTAGAGGACCCCATCGCCTCAGCCCAAAAACTCCTGAAACTGATAAGCAACTTCAGCAAAGTTTCAGGATATAAAATCAATGTGCAAAAATCACAAGCATTCCTCTACACCAATAACAGACTTAAAGAAAGCCAAATCAAGAACGAACTGCCATTCACAATTGCTACAAAAAGAATAAAATACCTTGGAATACAAATCACAAGGAATGTAAGGGACCTCTTCAAGGAGAACTACAAACCACTGCTCAACGAAATCAGAGAGGACACAAACAGATGGAGAAACATTCCATGTTCATGGTTAGGAAGAAATAATATCGTGAAAATGGCTATACTGCCCAAAGTAATTTACAGAATCAACGCTATTCCCATCAAGCTACCATTGACTTTTTTCACAAAACTGGAAAAAACCACCATGAACTTCATATGGAACCAAAAGAGAGCCCACATAGCCAAGTCAATTCTAAGCAAAAAGAACACAGCGGGGGGCATCACACTACCGGATTTCAAACTATACTACAAGGCTGCAGTAATCAAAACAGCATGGTACTGGTATCAAAACAGAGATATAGACCAATGGAACAAAACAGAGGCACCGGAGGCAACACAACATATCTACAACCATACAATCTTTGATAAACCTGACAAAAACAAGCAATGGGGAAAGGACTCCCTGTTTAACAAATGGTGTAGGGAAAACTGGCTAGCCATGTGCAGAAAGCAGAAACTGGACCCCTTCCTGACACCTTACACTAAAATTAACTCCAGATGGATTAAAGACTTAAACATAAGACCTGGCACCATAAAAACCCTAGAAGGAAATCTAGGCAAAACTATCCAGGACATAGGAGTAGGCAAGGACTTCATGAACAAAACACCAAAAGCATTGGCAACAAAAGCCAAAATAGACAAATGGGACCTAATGAAACTCCACAGCTTCTGCACGGCAAAAGAAACAGTCAATAGAGTGAATCGGCAACCAACAGAATGGGAAAAAATTTTTGCAGTTTACCCATCTGACAAAGGGCTGATATCCAGAATTTACAAAGAACTCAAACAGATTTACAGGAAAAAAACAAACAAGCCCATTCAAAAATGGGCAAAGGATATGAACAGACACTTTACGAAAGAAGACATATATGAGGCCAACAATCATATGAAAAAATGCTCATCGTCACTGGTCATCAGAGAGATGCAAATCAAAACCACATTGAGATACCATCTCACGCCAGTTAGAATGGCGATCATTAAAAAATCTGGAGACAACAGATGCTGGAGAGGATGTGGAGAAAAAGAACGTTTTTACACTGTTGGTGGGAGTGTAAATTAGTTCAACCACTGTGGAAGACAGTGTGGCGATTCCTCAAGGCCTTAGAAATAGAAATTCCATTTGACCCAGCAATCCCATTACTGGGTATATATCCAAAGGACTATAAATCGTTCTACTATAAGGACACATGCACACGAATGTTCATTGCAGCACTGTTTACAATAGCAAAGACCTGGAATCAACCCAAATGCCCATTGACAATAGACTGGATTGGAAAAATATGGCACATATACACCATGGAATATTATGCAGCAATCAGAAATGATGAGTTTGTGTCGTTTGTAGGGACATGGATGAATCTGGAGAACATCATTCTCAGCAAACTGACACAAGAACAGAAAATGAAACACCGCATATTCTCACTCATAGGCAGGTGATGAAAAATGAGAACACATGGACACAGGGAGGGGAGTACTAAACACTGGGGTCTATTGGGGGGAAAAGGGGAGGGCCAGTGGGAGGGGGAGGTGGGGAGGGATAGCCTGGGGAGAAATGCCAAATGTGTGTGAAGGGGAGAAAGGAAGCAAAACACACTGCCATGTGTGTACCTATGCAACTGTCTTGCATGTTCTGCTCATGTACCCCAAAACCTAAAATGCAATAAAAAATGTAAAAAAAAAGACTAATACCCAAAATCCACAGGGAACTCAAACAAATCAGCAAGAAAAAAAAAAAAACAAATAATCCCAACAAAAAGTAGGCTAAGGACATGAATAGACAATTCTCAAAAGAAAATATACAAATGGCTAACAAACATGTGAAAAAAATGCTCAGCATAATTATCAGGGAAATGCAAATCAAAACCACAATGTACTACCACCTTACTCCTCCTATAAGAATGGCCATAATTAAAAAAAAAAAAAACTCATAGATTTTGGCATGGATGTGGTGAAAGGATGTGGTGAAATTTTACACCATTGGTGAAAATGAAAACTACCATGAAAAACAGTGTAGGAATTCCTTAAAGAACTAAAAGTAGATCTACGTTTGATCCAGCAAGCCCACCCCTGTGTATCTACCCAGAGGAAAAGAAGTCATTGTACAAAAAATACACTTGCACATGCATGTTTATAAAAGCACAATTTGCAATTGCAAAAATAGGGAACTAACCTAAATGCCCATCAACGAACAAGTAGATAAAGAAAATGTAGTGTGTGTGTGTGTGTGTGTGTGTGTGTGTGTGTACATATACCATGGAACATTACTCAGCCATACAAAGGAATGAAATAATGGCATTGGCAGCAACCTGGATGAAGTTAGAGACCATTATTCTAACTGAAGTTACTCAGGAATGGAAAACCAAACATTGTATGTTCTCATCTATAAAAGTGGGATTTGAGCTATGAGGATACAAAGGCATAAAAATGATATAATGGACTCTGGAGACTTGGGGGAGAATGGGTGCACCACCAGAAATCACCCTAAAGAATTTATCCATGTAACCAAAAACCACCTGTTCTCCAAAATTTTATTTTATTTTATTGAACTAAAATAAAATAAGTCATTTTTTATAAAAGAATATAAGTATCAAAAAGCCCAGGTCTTTGTCTGAATTATTAAACAAATGAATAAAGATCTGATACCTGTATAAATAAGTAAATGATGTTATTTATCACCTAAACATGATGCTGTCTCTCTGACTTTAATTTTCCTTTCCTTTCATCTGCTTTTTTTTTTTCTTGCCAAGCCATGAATACGGGACAAAAAAAGGGATTAAGACATAAACACCAAGAATTGGCAAATATAATGAGGCTGAGTAATAATATAATAACTTGAAAAAGAACAATTGTTCAGGTAACCATATATTAAATTTGTCTCAAGAATTTATTTTATCTTCTCATTCATTTGTTCAACAAATATTTACATCACACCTATTATGAGTTCTTTTCGAAAAGGCAATAACTGTCTCTTACATTTGTATCACTGTTTATAGTTTACAAGGTCCTTTCTGGCACTTATTTTAATGTATCCTCATAAACAATTCTTTGAAGTAAGCAGGTCTTATGAGAAATAAGTCTTATGAGGAATGAGTTACCAGATTAAGGATCATTGGGTTGTAAAAATCTTCAGCTAGAAAGCATTCCATCATTTTACTGTTGATACAACTAAATACAGAAGCCCATTATCAATCTATTTAATTCACCACAGAGAGCTATAATACACACATTGACCATCAGTACCAGTACATTAATTCTCACTTCTGGGATTTCTAGCCTACTCTTATCTTCAATGTTAATGTGAATATTTTATGGTAGAGTGCGCAAACTTTGAGAAAGGTGCAATGCTTTCTCTGTTTCTTCCACTTATGTTCAGGTTCTGCACATACTGTGGGTTCTTCATAAATATTTATTGGCAAAGAGAACAGTTATTAATGTAAGAATCTCTCTATTCAGAAAATATCCAAGGCAACCATGATAGCTGCTGGTTTCCAAAGCAGCTATGTCTCCCAATGAACTATGTCTCTCAGTATTCAGAATTTTGCATAATCCCTTCCCATTGATCATGACTGGCTCTGTGACTTCACTATAACCAATAGAATATGGTAGAGGTGATGAAATGTGACTTCTGGCAAGCAGAGTGGTAAATCAGTCCCAAGCCCCATCTGTTTTCTTGAACAATTATTGATACCAATTGTATCGGTTTGAGTCTTCAAAAATAACATATGCTAGGACAGGATTGGAGGCTTATTAAAGGAAACACCTACGAGGATACAGGGAAAGTAACTGGAGTAGGCAGGAAGAGCCTTCAGACTATGATGCAGATATGACACATGTAAAAGAGAGGAGCAAGTAAAGATTGGGCATGAAAAGTTTCAGTCTGCAGCACAGTTCTAAGCAAGTTCCCACCAGACCAGTGGGGAAAACACACACTGAAGTTGCCCATTAGAGGAATCTTGCATTCTGCAGGAATAAACTGGCACTAGTAACCCCAGTGCTCAATCATTGACTTGAAACAGCCTGAGACTGCAAGGCCCCACTACAAATGCAATAGTAGATGCAGATTACATACAAACAGATGATACATGAAGCTGTCAGTCATCTCTGTTTTTTTACACAGGTTCTCTTGAAGGAATTCTAAGTGGCACATTTCCATGAATGCCACCAATGGCACATCAGAAGTTCAGTCATAGTCTCTGCTCTTGGCAGGTTGAGGTACACCCAACAGTGGCAGTACCCTCATAAGCCTTGGTTAATGAAACTTCATGTTGTTGGGTCCATGCATAACCCTTCACCATATTACTTTGTTCATTAGCCCATTGGTCAAGGATAAGGGTGTTTGGTAAAAAGCTGACTGACATTGATAAAGCAAATCATCTTCTTCACCTAAATATTAAGATTCCTCTCTATTGATCTAAAGGTTTTAGTTCAATTCCTCCTCTCACAAAGGCTTCTCTTTCTCTAGGCCTTATTCAAAACTGGAAGCCTTTTTGATTACTCACTCAGCAAATAAGTTTAGACTATAAACACACCCAGATGAGATATGTTGCCTCCAAAATCCAATGAAGCACACCAGGAATTGGAACTCTTTCTTTATGGTAGGAGGGATTAGATACAGCAATTGATCTTCACCTTGAAAGAGATATCTCAACTTTCCCCAGACCACGAAATCTCAAGAAATTTCACTGAAGGAGCAAACTTCTAAATTTTTCTGGGATTTATTTTACAATCTCTTGCCTCTGTGTGTCTTACCAAGGAGTCTAAAGTAGTTGCAATTTCCTGATGCACCAGTGTAGAGGATCCATGTGATATGTTGTGGAATGAAGAGACAACCAATTTCCTGAGGAGTAGAATCGGCCAGGGTTGGAAAGTTGATATAATCCTGAGGTGAAACAAGGAGGGTACATTGCTAGTCCTTCCAGATGAAAGAAAAATAGTTCTGGTCATCTCTACTAAATGTATATAGAGGAAAAAATGACTTCCCATATCAATATTCACATATTAGATGTCACATATATTGATTTACTACAGCAATGAAACCACATCTGGAACAGCAGCTGTGATTATATTCACCACCTGATTAAGTTTACAATAATCCTTAGTCATTCTTCAAGATCCATCTGTCTTCTGCATAGGCCAAATAGTTGAGTTGAATGGCGGTATGGTGAAAATCACCAGCCCTGCATCTTTTAAATCTTATAGAGGCGCTAATTTCTATAAGACTTTCCAGAATGCAATACTGCTGTGGATTTACTGGTTTGGAACACAAAGGCAGTTCTAATGCCTTCTACCTGCCCTCACTCCTCAGATCAGATAATCAATATAGGTACTCTGCCTTTCCTGAGTGTACCTCCTTCAATTAAGCATTCTAGAACTTGGGGAATCCTGTGGAAGTTCAGAGCTAACTGGATGCACTGTGAGATGGACCTGAGCCAAAATACAATTAATCATTCAGCTTCAATAAACCCTTACTCTGGTAAATAGTCCACAGTGGCATATTGTGTCTCCAAGGACTGGTATCATTTCAGAGCCAATGTCCAGAAATCCCCAAAAAAATCTTGTTATTTGCCCTTCCAAATACACTATGACCTTGGCAAATTGTTTTAGGCCCTTTCAGGGAAGAAAAGAAAAAAATTATAGTCTAAACTTTTGGAATATAAATATAAATTAGAAAAATCTTACAGTCTTTTTGGCAGGCATGGTACCTCATCATTTTGTTCCTGCCCTGACAGGGCTTGCCAGGAGTTGAGTCTAGTTATAGGCATAGAAACAATGAAAGTTGTCGGGGAAAAGTCCTGAGGAGTCTCAGCATTTTTCCACAGAGTAAGTCCTTACAGGCTTTTCAATCAAGGGGGTACTACGCTCCTAAGAGGGAAAGGCTGCTTCTGCTAGCAAAGGAGACAGGACTTTCAAGGTTCTCAGCTTCCATAGCATCTGCCCACATGTTGCCATCTCAATTTTCAGGGCCCAACTCTATCCCAATCAAAGCCCTAATTGCAACTGTACGACCTTGAATTAAATTGATTTTGTAATCAAGCTACCCACAGGATTCGTCTTTGGGCTTGGTTTTTTAGAAATACCAGATCTTGCAGCTATGAGAGATAAGAGTTTCCTTCAGAGTAGTCACCAAAACTTTTCAGTCCCTTGCCTGCATGTTGAGTTGAACATGTAATACCCTGAGTTTATTTCTTTTTCTCCATATTCTCTGTGACACTTTGAAGCAACCCACAAACTCTAGTCATTATACTCCTTATTTTCACTACATTGGTCTATGGCAGCCGGTACCTGGTAATCTAACACCTTGCCTTCTAAAAGCACTTGAAATCAGGGATTACTGTGTTCCATTTACCATTGGCAGTAGAGTCACTAATGCTTCATCAAATCAGAGAATCAATACCAAATTCCCATCCTAAAATTCTATCTCTAGATTCACTTCTAAGACCAATAGTTATATCAGTTAAGAGTCATCCAGGGAGGCAAAGCCACTATGAATGATTCAGAATACAGGAATAGTGGATTCATTATGGAATCAGAGCTTATAAATCTGGGAGAAGCTAGAGAAGGAAAGGTCTGGGAGATGGAGTCAGGGGATCAGAAAAAGGGTGATTAACCTGTCTACCTGAAGCAGGAGCACAGATGGACCAGACAGGCTGGGGCCTGAGGGAAAATCTAGGAAGCAAAACACTTTCAACCACCAAAGTAGGACTGTGAAGGGAAGCTCATGGAGAAGTGTACGGAAAGTGGTTACCCCTCTGTAGCAACCACTTCTAGGCAGGGTCCACAGCCAAGTAGCTGGTGATGGGCCTGGAGTCACTATTGTTCAGCAGGGCTGAGTCAGAAAGATTTGCTGGATGCAGAGTGAAGGAAAGCAAGGACTATGTGGAACCTACAGAGCATCTCTGCATCTGTCCATCACTGTATCTGACCACAGGGTCCTTCTAAGAGTAATTGTTACTGCTTCTGTGTTCCAAATCTTTTCCCATTTCATCTCGTAGCCAATACTAAGGCGGGGCTATACATGAAAGGGGATTCTGAGAAACGCAGTTATCTGCTTAAGCAAGTTGACCAGCATAATCCAGTATGACTTCTAAAGTTCTTGTCCTTATCCCAAATCTCAGAAGACAGCAAATGTGAGCAGAAAGAAAAGTACAGATGCTCCAGGGGTTCACTGGTGATCTTTGTGGCTGCAGCTGACCTAGAATTTGGAAGATGCCTGGAGAGGGACATAGGGGCACACAGGGAACTTTCCTCTCAAATATGAGGATATCAATCTAGATCTCTGAGGTGTCCTTTTGGAGATAAAATGAACTTTACAGGAGGTGATGAACAAGAGTCCCGATTTCTATATTAGACTGTCTCCCTGAATGAGGGTGAATACCAAGAGAAGACTGAGCCAAGGCCTCAGGCCCTCTGAATTCTAAAATGTAGAAAACTTCATTCTGATCTGTTTTATACAAATGGTGCTGATCTCTCAGACAGGACCTTGTCCAACAAGAGAAAGCGAGAACAAAGTACAAGATTCATAACCCAGCTCAGTAAAGAGGCTTACCTTTGCTCTTTCCTCATCATAATTCCCCCTCTCAAACTCTTGGCCACCTGCCTCTGTGCAGCAGGCACATAGTGCTCCTCAAGTGTCTGCCTCTTGAACACAGAATTATAGCTAACAAGTATTTAAAATTTATCTATTTGGCGCACATCTTTCAGCATGAGCTTTTTGGCACCAACTCTTAATGAGTGCCAATATAAAAAATAAACAATCTGAAATTATTTTAAGTATTCAAAAATAACAGCATAAATTCTATAATATGGACTTCAGCCAGAGTCCCTTCTAGGGACTCTGGCGGAAGGGCAGAGCCAGAGCAAAAGAGAAAAGCTATCTGCGAAAGGAACTCAGTGTTCCCAGGACCAATGCATACTTGATTTTCATAGGCCCTATGGTAAACTATATTAGTTTTAACATAATACTATTTACACATGTAGAAATGTCATGTGGTTTATAAACTCTATGTGCTTATTGCTCTTATATCAACAACTAAAAAATATAAATTAAACATTCACAAAGCTTTAAAACCACTACAACTTCAGTAAATAATTTCAATATAATCAATAATATTTGACTAAAACGAAATCACCAGGTTTTTTGGTCTTTCCAACTTTTATATTAGGTTCAGGTGGTACATGTACAGGTTTGTTAAATGGGTAAAGTGTATAACATGGGGGTTTGATGAAATACAGATTATTTCATCACCCAGGTAATAACCATAGTATCCAACAGGTACTTTTTCAATCTTCACTCTCCTCCTACCTTCCACCTTCAACTAGGCCCTGGTGTCTATTGTTGCCTTCTTTGTGTCCATGTGTACTCAGTGTTTAACTCCCACTTATAAGTGAGAACATGCAGTATTTGTTTTTCTGTTCCTGCATTAATTCACTTAGGATAAGTACTTTCACTTCCATCCATGTTGCTGCAAAGGATGTGACTTCTTCTTTGTGGCTGCATAGTATTTCATGGCATATATGTACCACATTTTCTTTATCCAGCTCATCATTTAAGTCACCAGTTTTGAGTTTAATAAATGGAAGATATATATGTGGTGTTGAGTTTTTATTATCAACTTGATTCTTCTCATTTTGTATATAATTTTCATCCTTATTTTTCCTTTGTTTGAAACAAATTCATATTCAACTGTTAAACAATTCACTTGCTGGGCCAATCAATTTACTATGCACCAATAGTACATACTGATAGAAATGTTTTTAACTTTTAATGAAGCATTCTTTTCTATAATTACTTCTACACCTATTGCTAATCAACTGTAGCTCAGTGATTTATACAAAAGATGAGCTCTACACAGTACAGCCATGTGAGTGGGGAATTTAGCACCAATCATTCATTGAGTTCCCCATGCTTACAGCATCTAACTTGTTATGATTCCATTTCCAATGACTATTTTATATTCAAATTACCTGACGTTATTAGGCCTTCACTTAGTAATAATATTACTTAAAAGGCAAAGGAGGTCATCAAAATCTTGTGAAATCGTTTGCTTATAATTGTTCAGCTAAGCCCCAACAAGAGTCAGTTGCATTTTATGGGCGATATGTACACCTTATAATTTTGCATAATTTAAGGCTTATCTTTCCATGGGGAACTGGTTCACAGAGCCCAAATACCTACAACTTTGTAGCACATTTCTATTCTGATGCCACTCTTTATTTTCTTAGCATTATCTACAATATTTAGCAACTGTTCTTTTCTAAATTAGTGGTAAAACACATCAAGGGAGTTGTTTGGCTTTTTCTGTGGAAGTGAATTATCGCTAACATCTGCTTAAGAATTACGTATCCGAATGCACATTTTCTGGCATGAGCTTTGGTACCAACTCCCAATGAATGCTAATATAAGAGGAAATAAAACAATTTGAAATTATTTAAGTGATTATTAAACATAATAGCACAAAATAACCAACATCCCTTACAGACATTCTCATAAAGTAACGGGTAGAACATACCATACTAGCAATGACTGGTTCTTTCCGTTAAAGCTGAAGTAGCCCCACCATGTGGCAGGAGTAAAAGCAATCGACAACTACTTTACTTTGTTCACCAACTGAAATCATGCAAATCTAATTTAAGTTTGATGAGAACCACAAAATTACCCATTTTTCTCAGAATGTATGGGCTATTAATTTTTATATCACATTACTTAAATTTCACATAATTTATGCTGCCCAACGCTGTTTTAGACTACCACTTTATTGAAAACACATTTTTAACTCCATAAAATTATGAAGACCCATGAAAATTCTAGAGATGCACCTAGGCCAAGTATGATAAAGAGCATAAATAACTTTGAAATTCAAATTTTAAATAATTTTTGTTACTATTATAATTTCCATACAGGTCTCAGAAGCATCTTAAAAGTAATGATAACGTTTTGTCTCTGTAAAAAGAATACTATTCAAAAAGGGACAAAAAGTTAATAAATGTGGAATACTAACTTTGTAACTAAAATGTAAAATATGTGAGTTCTTTGATTACTAAATTCTTCCAATAGAAATTCAAATAATGTAAAATATTAGCATGTTTAAGCTATAATCTATTACCATGTTAATTTCAAAACAGCATATTAGTAATCTGATCTTTAATATTAGTTGTTACCAAATTATAGTTTTTTTTAATTTCCTATGAAATTATGCCCATTTTTGGAATACTGAATATCTCGGCACCTAGGAATATAGTGATCATTTTTCTTCCACTCTTTTGTATTTTCCAAATTTTCAATGTAATAATCATAAACTAATTTTATGATGGAATAAAATTTGTAAAAGAATAAATGTCAATGTTAGAAGATAAATAACAAAATTATCTATCTTGAGTATAATATATAATACAAGGAAATTAATATAAGAGTTTATCGTGGTGGCAAGGAAAATAGGTGAGATATCTTTTCTATCACAACATAAAAGTATGTGTTAGTAAATATTCATATTGGAAAGGAATGTATTCTATGACCTACCAATTACTATCTCCGAGTCATGGCATTACTCTTATTATAAAAGAAAGCATGGACAAGCACCAATTTTGGGGTCATAAAAAGTTGGAAATAATATAAGCATATAGTAAAAAGTGATATTACATATTAAAATAAGTCTATATTCCATATATTAAAAATAATGACATGAATCTATATATGATGACAGGAAAAGATCTCCAAAATGCATTATTGATTGAAAACACAAATTGCAGAACAATATATAGAATATTATGCTATTTATGTGGATAAAAATACTTGCACAGAATAAACCCTGAATATTGCACAGCAAAAGGACTGTAAATACATTGATGAATTCCCTGCTATTAGTGCCTCTGAAAGAGGGAATAATATTGTAGGATGGGAGGACAGTCAGTGGATATTTTGGGTTTAATTGCAATGCTTTTGTTTTTATAAGGATGTATTAGTATATTACTTGCATAATTAAACTTTAATTTTTTTTTTTAGATTTTCTTCTCTACCCTCATACACTTGCATGCATATACCTATGCAAATAAAAACATCCACCTTTATTGGAGATTTGTGACTGGCATTTTTCTAAGCACTTTATTATGCGCCATACATTGTATCATGTAAACTTGTCATTAATGTTACAATGCTAATAATATTTTTCCCAGATGATGAACCCAAGCCTCAGAAGAATTGGGTACTTTGCACAAATTCACCAACCCCATAGGGGTTACAATCAAAATTTGAACTCAGATATATGGATCAGAGTCCACAGTCTTAACCAAAATATTATTTTACAAATCCCCTTGTAGAAGTGTGTATATCTATATGCAAGTCTGCACACACATGCATCCCTGCTGTCCAGCCTCTTCTGCCCCGACACTTGAGTGCACAGGTCATTGGTATCTTCTCTCTGTAACGCTCCACCCTCCACACAAATGTGTTTGCTCAAGGGATGATTTGAGGTGAAAACCTTACAACATTAGTTGTTTTGTAAAAAAATCTGAGCAGGTTTTTTATTTTGTATTTTGTTTTCCTGATTATACCTCTCCTTTTAAAAGTGTGCAAGGTGGCATTGATATCTATTTCTTTCCAGACTGTTCCGTTTATTAGTTTCATTAGGATTAGTGAATTCTACTTGGTCTTTGCCCAATCTATTAATATTATTTTCCCTTCACTTAAAAACAAACAAACAAAAAACTTGTTTTCCAAATGGCTTTGGGGTGGTAGTAGGCTTTGCTGATGGCTAGAGAAACCTCTTCATGCCAGTAATTGGTGGAGTAATTGGTCCTCGTATGTACGATCAAGAAGGTGAATGTTCTTAGCGAACCCAGAAGGGATCAGCTCATCAGCAGTAAGTTTCCACTATCTAAATTGAGACAAGATTCAGGCTTAATCTCGAATGCCTGTGCATTTGCTCTTCTGGCCTCTCCTTTCTCCTCCTTATTATCATGACAGTTTGTTTGTTTCTTTAGTAGTGACAGGGTTACACCATGTTAGCCAGGATGATCTTGATCTCCTGACCTCCTGATCTGCCTACCCTGGCCTCCCAAAGTGCTAGGATTACAGGCATGAGCCACCGTGTCCATATTATGACACTTTAAAAGCCAAATTGCTGATAATAAATTTGCTTGCTGAGAACATAGAAAGTTAAATGACTTGAGAGGGTTGTACATTTTTCTTTAAATCTAAATAACCACCATTGAAAATCCCAACCTCCCAACAAAATTCACCTCTCTGTTGATTGGATTTTACCTGCATTCAGTTTTAACTCCTCTCACCTCTGGAAGTGCTGACATTGTCCTCTTGGGGATTATTACTTCTTTAGACACATAATGCTAGAGTCAAGTTGGAACTTTGATTATTTTTCTTTTTTTTTTAATTTTTTGTTGCATTTTAGGTTTGGGGGTACATGTGCAGAACATGCAAGACAGTTGCATAGGTACATATATGGCCGTGTGTTTTGCTTCCTTTCTCCCCTTCACACACATTTGGCATTTCTCCCCAGGCTATCCCTCCCCACCTCCCCCTTCCACTGTCCCTCCCCATTTCCCCCCAGTAGACCCCAGTGTTTAGTACTCTTCTCTCTGTGTCCATGCGTTCTCATTTTTCATCACCCACCTATGAGTGAGAATATGTGGTGTTTCATTTTCTGTTCTTGTGTCAGTTTGCTGAGGATGATATTCTCCAGATTCATCCATGTCCCTACAAATGACACAAACTCATCATTTCTGATTGCTGCATAATATTCCATGGTGTATATGTGCCACATTTTTCCAATCCAGTCTATCATCAATGGGCATTTGGGTTGATTCCAAGTCTTTGCTATTGTAAACAGTGCTGCAATGAACATTCGTGTACATGTGTCCTTATAGTAGAACGACTTATAGTCTTTTGGATATATACCCAGTAATGGGATTGCTGGGTCAAATGGAATTTCTATTTCTAAGGCCTTGAGGAATCGCCACACTGTCTTCCAAAGTGGTTGAACTAATTTACACTCCCACCAACAGTGTAAAAGTGTTCCTTTTCCTCCACATCCTCTCCAGCATCTGTTGTCTCCAGATTTTTTAATGATCACCATTCTAACTGGTGTGAGATGGTATCTCAATGTGGTTTTGATTTGCAGCTCTCTGATGACCAGTGACGATGAGCATTTTTTCATATGATTGTTGGCCTCATATATGTCTTCTTTCGTAAAGTGTCTGTTCACATCCTTTGCCCACTTTTGAATGGGCTTGTTTGTTTTTTTCCTGTAAATCTGTTTGAGTTCTTTGTAAATTCTGGATATCAGCCCTTTGTCAGATGGGTAAACTGCAAAAATTTTTTCCCATTCTGTTGGTTGCCAATTCACTCTATTGACTGTTTCTTTTGCCGTGCAGAAGCTGTGGAGTTTCATTAGGTCCCATTTGTCTATTTTGGCTTTTGTTGCCAATGCTTTTGGTGTTATTTTTCTTATGGAAGTAGAAGGCATTGTGTCTCCTCCCTTTCTGCATGAATTTAATTAGAAAAACATGCAATCTCTCACTATCGGCCTACAGAGTCTCTACATTCTCAGCCTTGTGAGAAGCCTTATCACATTGAGAAAAATGGTTCTATTTGTTGTACCAAGGGGGTTCCTAAAGCATGGTAATGGAGGAGACACCTAGCGATCAAAGCAACTAATACAATCAACTCCAAGCCGCTAACCAAGCCTTTCTACCAGCTGTTCCTTTCATATCTAAATGCTGTCCTCTTCCTCTGCAGCAGGATAAAAAATCAATTTCTAAGTGTAAAGGCAGTAAACAATATTCCAGAGATATGTAGTACATGTAAGTTTGAGTGCATAAGGTTAAAAGATTCCCAAATATCTAAAAATGTTTGAATTTAAAAATCAATACTGGATGGATCCAAGATGGCTGATTAGCAGCAGCTCAGGATTGCAGCTCTCAGTGAAAGTGCAGAGGGTGAGTGGACGTCACACTTCCAGACAGATTTTTATTGCCCACAAACCAGGAGATTCCCAGGCAGAGGAGCCCCACGGGTGGCCAGCACAGCTGTTTTGGCCTGCGTGGCTGTTTTGGCCTGCGTGGCTGGTTTGGCCTGTGGCTGTTTTGCCTGGAGCAGCTGTTTTGCCTGGCACCCTGGCATGGCAGTTCTCCATACAAAATACATGGGTCCGGGCACCGTTTTAGCTGGCAATTGTAGCTCGGGGAAGACAGGATCACCCATCCAACTGTTAGAAAAGTGGACTGAAACAGGGAGCTAGGCCAGGAGATTCCCGGGTAAAAAACATCACGAATCTCAGCGCAGCTGTTTCAGCAGGTGCAGGCACAGTGGGTCACTGCGTGGGAAATCACACAGATCCTGGCACCTTTCCAACAGGTGACTGGAACACCTAGGAGACAGTCGACTGTTCAACTTAAAAAAAAGGGGGGGCTCTAAGGCAGGGAGCCAGGTGATCAGACTCGGCTGGTCCCACTCCCACAAAAAAGAAACAGCAATCTGAAATGCTCTGGATTGAGAGTTTCACAGCGAGCACAGCTGAACCTGGAATGGTCCAGCTCTGTGGGGGGAGGGGTGTCCACCATTACTGAGGCACTCCACCACTACAGAGGTAGTCTGCCATTGCTGAGGCAGCCCGCCATTACAGAGAGTCTGCCATTACAGAGGTGGGCCGCCATTGCTGAGGCAGTTCTAACTACACCCACATAAATAGGACTGCAGGGAAGTTCACATGGCAGCTGGGCGGAACCCACAGCAGCTCAGCAAAGCCTCTGCAGGCAGACAGTGACTAGGCTGCCTCCTCACTGGGCAGGGCAGCCCTGAAAAAAGCCAGCAGCTCAGCAAAAACTCATAAATAAATCCCTAACTCCCCAGGAAAGAGCACCTGGGGGAAAAAACTGTTTATGAGTTCTGCTGCAGCAGACTTAAACATACCTGCACAGCAGCTCTGAATGAACAACAGAGCTCCCAGCTCAGCACCTGAGCTCCTATAAAGAACAGACCGTCTCCTCAAGCAGCTCCTTTACCCCCATATATCCAAAGAGTCAACTCATAAAGGAGAGCTCAGACTGACATCAGGCATGTATCCTTCAGGGAAAAAGATAGCAGAAGAAGAAACTGGCAACAACCCTTACTGTTCTGCAGCAGCTTCAGGTGATCCCCAGGCAAGCAGGGCCTGGAGTGGACCTCAGCAGTCCTACAGCAGAGGGGCCTGACTAGTAGAAGGAAAACTAAGAAACAGAAAGAAATAACTTCATCAATAAACTGGTCGTCCAATCAGAGACCCGATCTGAAAGTCAACAACTACAAAGACGACAGGTGGATAAATCCACAAAGATGGGAAGAAACCAGTGCAAAAAGGATGAGAACACCTGAAACCAGAACATCTCGCCTCCTACAAGGGATCACAACTCCTCACCAGCAAGGGAACAAAGCTGGATGGAGAATGAGTGTGGTGAATTGACAGAATCAGGCTTCAGAAGGTGAGTAATAAGAAACTTCTGTGAGCTAAAAGAACATGTTTTAACCCAATGCAAAGAAACTAAGAACTTTGATAAAAGATTTGACAAAATGCTAACAAGAATAAACAACTTAGAGAGGAATATAAGTGAATTGATGAAGCTGAAAAACACAACACGAGAACTTCGCAAAACATACACAAGTTTCAACAGCGAAATTGACCAAGCAGAAGAAAGGGTATCAGAGGTTGAAGATCAACTCAATGAAATAAAACGAGAAGGCAAGATTAGAGAAAAAAGGATAAAAGGGAATGAACAAAGTCTCCAAGAAATAGGAGACTATGTGAAAAGACCTAATCTACGTTTGATAGGTATACCTGAATGTGACAGAGAGAATGAATCCAAGCTGGAAAATACTCTTCAGGATATCATCCAGGAGAACTTCCCCAACCTAGCAAGGCAGGCCAATATTCAAGTCCAGGATATACAGAGAACACCACAAAGATATTCCTCAAGAAGAGCAACCCCAGGACACATAATCATCAGATTCACCAGGGCTGAAATGAAGGAGAAAATGCTAAGGGCGGCAAGAGAGAAAGGTCAGGTTACCCACAAAGGGAAGCCCATCAGACTCACAGCAGATCTCTCAGCAGAAACCCTACAAGCCAGAAGAGAGTGGGGGCCAATATTCAACATCCTTAAAGAAAAGAATTTTCAACCCAGAATTCCATATCCAGCCAAACTAAGCTACATAAGTGAAGGAAAAATAAAATCCTTTACAAACAAATAGTACTCAGAGATTTCATCACCACCAGGCCTGCTTTACAAGAGCTTCTGAAAGAGGAACCAAACACAGAAAGGAATGACCAGTACCAGCCACTCCAAAAACATACCCAACAGTAAAGAGCATCAGCACAATGAAGAAACTGCATCAACTAACGGGCAAAGCAGCCAGCTAGCATCAAAATGGCAGGATCAAATTCACACATAGTAATATTAACCCTAAATGTAAATGGGCTAAATGTACCAATCAAAAGACACAGACTGGCAAATTGAATAAAAAGCTAAAACCATCAATGTGCTGTAACCAGGAAACCCATCTCACATGCAAGGATACACAAAGGCTCAAAATAAAGGGATGGAGGAAGACTTACCTAGCAAATGGAGAGCAAAAAAAAGCAGGAGTTGCAATTCTCATCTCAGATAAAATAGACTTTGAACCAACAAAGATCAAAAGAGACAAAGAAGGACATTACATAACGGTAAAAGGATCAATGCAACAAGAAGAGCTAACAATCCTAAATATATATGCACCCAATACAGGAGCACCCAGATACATAAAGCAAGTTCTTAATGACTTACAAAGAGACTTAGACTCTGACACAAAGTGGGAGATTAGACTCTGACACAATAATAGTGGGAGACTTTAACACCCCATTGTCAATATTAGACTGATCAACAAGACAGAAAATTAACAAGGATATCCAGGACTTGAACTCAGACCTGGAACAAGCAGACCTAATAGAACTCTCCACCCCAAATCCACAGAATATACATTCTTCTCAGCTCCACATCACACCTACTCTAAATTGACCACATAATTGGAATTAAATCACTCCTCAGCAAATGCAAAAGAATGGAAATCATAACAAACAGTCTCTCAGACTACAGCGCAATCAAGTTAGAACTCAGATTTCAGAAACTAACTCAGAACCGCACAGCTTCATGGAAACTGAACAACTGGCCTTGAATGTTGACTGGATAAACAATGAAATGAAGGCAGAAATAAAGATGTTCTTTTAAACCAATGAGAATGAAGACACAACATTCCAGAATCTCTGGGACACATTTAAAGCAGTGTCTAGAGGAAAATATATAGCAATAAATGCCCCCATGAGAAGCAAGGAGAGATCTAAAATCGACACCCTATTGTCAAAATTGAAAGAGCTAGACGAGCAAGACCAAAAAAACTCAAAACCTAGCAGAAGGCAAGAAATAACTAAGGTCAGAGCAGAACTGAAGGAGATAGAGACACAAAGAAAAACCCTTCAAAAAATTAATAAATCCAGGAGCTGGTTTTTCAAAAAGATCAACAAAATAGACAGACCACTAGCCAGATTAATAAAGAAGAAAAGAGAGACTAACCAAATAGATGAAATGAAAAACGATATAGGGGAAATCACCACAGATTCCTCAGAAATACAAACCATCATCAGAGATTATTACAAACATCTCTGTGTACATAAACTAGTAAATCTGGAGGAAATGGATAAATTCATGGACACTTGCCTCCTCCCAAGCCTAACCCAGGAAGAAGCCAAAACCCTAAATAGACCAATAACAAGGTCTAAAGTTGAGGCAGCAATTAAGAGCCTACCACACAAAAAAAGCCCAGGTCCAGACTGATTCACAGCCGAATTCTACCAGACATACAAAGAAGAGCTAGTACTATTCCTTATGAAACTATTCCAAACAATCCAAAAAGAGGGAATCCTTCCCAAATCATTTTATGAGACCAACATCATCCTGATACCACAACCTGGCAGAGACTCAGCAAGAAAAGAAAACTTCAGGTCAATATCCATGATGAACATAGATGCAAAAATCTTCAATAAAATACTGGCAAACCGATTGCAACAGTAAATCAAAAAGTTTATCTGCCATGATGAAGTAGGCTTCATCCCAGGGATGCAAGACTGGTTCAACATACTCAAGTCTATAAACATAATTCACCACAGAAACAGAACCAAAGACAAAAACCACATGATTATCTCAATTGATGCAGAGAAGGCCTTTGACAAAATTCAGCAGCCCTTTATGCTAAAAACCCTCATTAAACTAGGTATTGATGAAAGATATCTTAAAATAATAAAAGCTATTTATGACAAACCTACAGCCAATATCATACTGAATGGGCAAAAACTGGAAGCATTACCTTTGAACTCTGGCACTAGACAAGGATGCCCTCTCTCACCACTCCTATTCAATATAGTATTGGAAGTTCTAGCCAGAGCAATCAGGCAAGAAAAAGAAATAAAGGGTATTCAAATAGGAAAGGAGGAAGTCAAATTGTCTCTATTTGCAGATGACATGATTGTATATCTAGAAGACCCCATTGTCTCAGCCCAAAATCTCCTGAAACTGATAAGCAACTTCAAAAAAGTCTCAGGATACAAAATCAATGTGCAAAAATCACAAGCATACACCAATAACAGACTTAAAGAGAGCCACATCAAAAATGAACTGCCATTCACAATTGCTACAAAGAGAATAAAATACCTGGGAATACAACTAGCAAAGGATGTAAAGGATCTCTTCAAGGAGAACTACAAACCACTGCTCAACAAAATAAGAGAGGACACAAACAGATGGAGAAATATTCCATGTTCATGGTTAGGAAGAATCAATATCGTGAAAAGGGACATACTGCCCAAAGTAATTTACAGATTCAATGCTATCTCCATCAAGCTACCAATGACCTTCTTCACAGGACTGGAAAAAACCACCTTAAACTTCATATGGAACCAAAAGAGAGCCCACATAGCCAAGTCAATTCTAAGCAAAAAAAAAAAGTGGGAGGCATCACACTACTGGACTTCAAACTATACTACAAGGCTACAGTAACCAAAACAGCATGGTACTGGTACCAAAACAGAGATATAGACCAATGGAACAGAACAGAGGCCTCAGAGGCAACACCACACATCTACAACCATCGAATCTTTGACAAACCTGACAAAAACAACAAGCCATGGGGAAAGGATTCCCTGTTTAACAAATAGTGTTGGGAAAACTGGCTAGCCATGTGCAGAAAGCAGAAACTGGACCCCTTCCTGACACTTAAACTAAAATTAACTCCAGATGGATTAAAGACTTAAACATAAGACCTAACACCATAAAAACCATTGAAGAAAACCTAGGCAAAACCATTCAGGACATAGGAGTAGGCAAGGACTTCATGACCAAAACACCAAAGCATTGGCAACAAAAGCCACAATAGACAAATGGGACCTAATCAAACTCCACAGCTTCTGCACAGCAAAAGGAACAGTCATTAGAGTGAATTGGCAACCAACAGAATGGGAAAAATTTTTTGCAATCTACCCATCGACAAAGGGCTGATATCCAGAATTTACAAAGAACTCAAACAGATTTACAAGAAAAAACAAGCCCATTCAAAAGTGGACAAAGGACATGAACAGACACTTTACAAAAGAATACATACATGAGGCCAACAAACATATGAAAAAATGCTCATCATCACTGGTCATTAGAGAAATGCAAATCAAAACCACATTGAGATACCACCTCACGCCAGTCAGAATGGCAATCGTTAAAAAATCTGGAGACAACAGATGCTGGAGAGGATGTGGAGAAATAGGAACACTTTTACACTGTTGGTGGGAGTGTAAATTAGTTCAACCATTGTGGAAGACAGTGTGGTGATTCCTCAAGGACCTAGACATAGAAATTCCATTTGACCCAGCAATCCCATTACTGGGTATATATCCAAAGGATTATAAATTGTTCTACCATAAGGGCACATGCACACGAATGTTCATTGTAGCACTGTTTACAATAGCAAAGACCTGGAACCAACCCAAATGCCCATCGATGATAGACTGGACAGGGAAAATGTGGCACATATACACCATGGAATATTATGCAGCCATCAAAAATGATGAGTTCGTGTCCTTTTTGTAGGGACATGGATGAACCCAGAAACCATCATTCTCAGCAAACTGACACAAGAACGGAAAATAAAACACCACATGTTCTCACTCATAGGTGGGTGTTAAACAATGAGAACACATGGACACAGGGAGGGGAGCATCACACACTGAGGTCTGTTGGGAGGAAACAGGGGAGGGACAGCGGGGGGTAGGGAGTTGGGGAGAGATAGCATGGGGCGAAATGCCAGATATAGGTGATGGGGAGGAAGGCAGCACATCATGCTCCCATGTGTGTACCTATGCAACAATCTTGCATGTTCTTCACATGTACCCAAAAACCTAAAATGCAATTTTAAAAAAGAGAAAAATAAAATAAAATAAAAATCAATACCAACTTAATAAAAAAAAAAATTAAAAAGATAGGTGAGCTGTATAACAGTCAAATGTTAATATGCTTAATATATTAAAAGTGTATTGGCCAGGCGTGGTGGCTCATGCCTATAATCCCAGCACTTTGGGAGGCCAAGGCAGGCAAATCATGAGGTCAGGATTTCGAGACCAGCCTGGCCAACATAGTGAAACTCCATCTGTACTAAAAACATAAAAAATTATCCAGGAGTGGTAGTGTATGCCTGTAATCCCAGCTACTCAGGAAGCTGAGGCAGGAAAATCACTTGAGCCCTGGAGGTGGAGGTTGCAGTGAGCCGAGATCCGAGATCGTGCCATTACACTCTAGCCCCAGTGACGGTGCCAGACACTGTTTCAAAAAACATTACGTTTATTACTGCTCTGATTGCAAACTGATACAGTATAACAGTAGATTATTTGGTATTTGGTATCAGGAGCTTTTAAAATGGTCATCCTCTTGACCCAGTAGTTGAAAATCTATCATTAAAAGGGTCTTCTGAGCAGATTCTATATAAGTAAAATGTTCATTAAATACTTTTCATACTTTCACATAACTTGAAATAACCTACCTATCCAACATTAGAGAAATAGTTAAGCAAATTAAGCAACATCTACCAGTAGAATACTACACCATCATTAAAAATCAGATTTTGAAGAGTTCTAAATTACATGAGGAAAAATATCTTACTCTAATATAAATGGAATAAAGTTAACAGAAAATTGAATATACGATATGGCCTCACCACAATATAAGGAAATATACTTAAGACCAAAGACTAAAAGGAAATATACCAAAATGATATCATAATCGTCTCTGGGTAGTGAGTTCATAGATTATTTCCTTCTTCCTCTTCTTTTTATAATTAGATATAAACCACAATTTCTTCTTCAATGAGAACATATTTTTATAATTAGAAAAAATGATCTAATAAAAGTATCTTTTAACTACAAGATTATGTGCCTGGAAAACATTCCTAGTTTCCCTTAAAGTCATTTGGCTAACAGAAGTAAATTTGTCTAAATCTCTCTAGAACACATATTCATATGTTCTACCCCAGGAGTAAGGAGTTCCTAAAATCTACTCCCTACTATGTAAAATAAAAGTACCTTTCATTTTTTTCTGAATTTGTTTCAGACTTCAGGTAGAGTTCTTGATAATTTTTGTTCACCAACACAAACTACAAAGGTAATCTGTTTGACAAACCATTTTTATTCAAAAGTACAATACTGCCTTGTTTCTAAATCCTTCCAGAGGACCTAGTGCAAGAAAATGCCTAACACTGGGGAACAGAAGGAGCCTAACTCCACCACAGAATTGTAAATTATATTTGGCCACTGTCATCAAAAAAATTCAAGTGGATTCAGTAATCCTGAAACCTGTTTCATCAAGCATTTTTACTATCATAGGTCACAAGGATTAAAATGAGTTGAGTTCAAAGGCGAGCTATAGCAATTCATCTTGGGTTCCTTCTCCCTTAAAAATGGCCAATAAAACAGAAGAAATGCTGTATCAATAAATTCAGAATAAAATGGAATAATTACAAATATTTCTATAATTTGTACCAGCATACCTGGTACAAATCTACCAGTAGGTAAACACTGTAGAGCCCCTAGAAATGGCAAGGAGAAGATGTGACAAAGATGCTCTTTAAGGGAATAAAGTCATCCTAAAAACTGAAGTTATTTTCTGCTCTACCAATCAAGGAATCACTTGCTGGGAAAGCCCCAGTAAGAAGTAGAGTGAGAAGAGGACCAAATTGGAGGGCCCCAGATTTGCATTTTAATCATAACTCTTCATAGTTAATTAGGAGATATGAGCACTCTCTGGATCTCAGTCTACCACCCATAAAATGATGGGTGGACCGAAAGATTTCTAAGTTTTCCAGTTCTGACATTGCATGGAGCTATAAGGAGCTCCATCCTGGTTGGCTCATGGAGCCACCTGCAGACTTTGGTGTCAGGGAACCAAGGAGTCTCAGTGCTGAATGACGATATAGTTCCTCAGTGTAGAATTTTAGAAACTATGCAAGCACTTTGGGTCTTTAAAAAAAAATTAGTTGGTCCCAGGGCTGTCTCTTATAACTTTAATATTTACACTATGACAAAGTGAAAGTGCTCATTAGTGTTCGAGCCAAAGTAATACCACTCTCTTTATTCATTCCAAAGAGCTTATTTTATGTGATCAAGAAAGCACTGGAGAGATAGAGACCCATGGGATATTTGCCTAGCCTAAGTGAGTCTCAGATGGAAATAAATATGAAAAGCATTTCGCATGGGACCTCTGAGAAATTGGTTCTTACATCTGGCCTTCAAAGGGCCAGGCCACAAATAAGTGACCTTTGACATGCCCCTTCTCTAGTTCAGTCTGGAGCTGCCCACAGTTCCCAGAGGTGTCCAGTCAACTCATTCTCCTGGTGCAGGATCCTCAGAGAGAATCTGGAGTAATGGTGGCTGGTGGTAAGAAGCTGCCAAAAAATCATGGAACAAAGATCTCTTCCAAGTTTCTATTTCCTCTGAATAGCTCAAATACTTCAAGAGTCCAAGTTCCCCTAAGATTTCATTTTTCTTAGCTGCAGTCTCTCTAGTTGTGATGAGTGTCTCAAAAAGGAAATCCTCTCCTCTTGAGTTTATGATAGTTTATGACCTGCCACTTCATTTCCAGCAATGTGTCCCGGCTCCCCTTGCAATCCACACAGGACACTTTCTCTTTCAGTTGCCTGGTGAGAGCTCTTGCCTCTCCAGATTAGCTGTGATCTTACTGCAGAGGTGGGAGCATAGTTAGCCACAGGGTCCAGGAGAACTACTGTCACCGAAAAGAGCACCTTCCTGTATTTGAGGGCTCTTCATCTCTTCTGGTACACCCAGGGAAAAGCCCAGCAGAGTCCACCCATAGTCTTTGAGGATTAATTCTGTAAGAACTTCTTACACTGAAGGGAATCCTCCTCCAGGGGATGATTCTGCTCTGTACTTCTGAGCTCTGATGGCAATCACATCAACATTGCTGGGGCCTGTGGCAGAAGAGGAACGTCACCCGCTGGAGACCAGGGGCAAGATGTTCCTCTGCAGTGCCAGGAAATGGCCAGAGGCACAGCTCTGTTCCTCCAATTTGTGGTTTTCTCTAACATAAAAAACAGAATGTGATTTGCATTTGAAATTTTACAGAATTCTTCATTTTAGGTCAAGACTGGCCTTACCCATAGGGTAGTGACTTATGTGGTAGGATTTCACACACACACACACACACACACACAAATATTATCCTTAAAAAGAAATATATTCCCACCAACCTGCTGTGGCATTTATCAGCGACCCTTTGAAATTCAGCCATTGAAGATGCAGGTTAAAATGCAAATTTGTTTCTTGGAGAGGTAGCACATAGAGCTATTATCAACTGTTAATGTTCCAGTATTGCTGGAATATCAGACTAAGAAGTTTGGGTTGAAAATAACATATCAATAAATGAAGACTGGCTTTATATATTGCATACTTAATTTATGAAAATAGTAACATTAAAAGGTGGCACTGAAATGTAAATAGAATCAATATCACTTTGGATAAATTAATGCATGACACATCTTTGATACGTTATTAATGGAAATGAGTTTGGGGGATATAATTTAGCCTTTGAGATTAGCGTCAAGAAAGAAAGGTATCTCCTCTGGTGCCCATGGCAAAAGCAGAGCATTAGTACGATTCACCATAGATCAGGCTCAGTTTGTAATTCAATGTACGTGGTTTATATGACAGAGAGCAAGAAGACCTGGTTCTGACTCTATCTCCACTACTTACAAGATGCATGAACCTGCTCAAGTCACATAAGCAAGGTGAGCCTCAGGTTCTTCATCTACAAAATTGGGATGTAAAAAAGAAGAGTAAATGTAAAATTCCTGTTCAGCAATTGTCTATTAAAGAATCTCTCCTTCCTGCCTCTCTCTATTCACATCCATTGGGGAAAGGAGTAAGCTGATGATGCCAGCAAAGGACCTCGGCACTCCTAGACCTAATCCTGAACCACTGACAGCTCTGAATTTGGAACAGGAGTGTTACTCCCATTGTTAATTCTTTGTTCGCCTGTCTCCTGGTGTTTGTTCACAATGGCAACTTCATGGGAAGGAAAGATTAACTTTTTGGCCTTCTTGTACCAGCCTGTATGTCTGTCTACCTTTCATACAAGAACCACCTCGTTGATTCAGACTGGAAGCTTCAAGAGGGAAGTTTCTTTCCATTTAATGCACTGAGGATGGTGCTCAACAGAGAACCACACTCAAATGGGGGCTAAATACTACATCAATATCATGGTTACAAAAGAAACACCTCTGTCTCTCACTGAATCACTAAATCTCATATTCTATAAAAACAAAATTGAACTGCAAACACCACCATGGCAAGAGGATTTAGGCACACTGACCAACTGATTGCATTCTATTTGTCATCCAGAGTGATCCTGGAGGCCTTCAGAGCCCGGACGAAACCTCTCTGTGACTCTACCCATATCTTTACTCAGGGAAAATCAAATTCGGCTGAGTATCTGCAGTGGCTTCGAGAAGTAACGTGATTGCAGGAGGGCAGCCTGCTGCCTGAGGGAAGAAGGGGCGGGCCACCTAGGAGGGGTCTCTGCCTGCTCAGCACCTGGGGCTGCTTTCCAGATGGTCATACAGCTTAACCCTTTCCTGTTATAGACAAGGAAATGGAGGCCCAGAAAGGTTAACAATCTTGCTCAAGATCCAGAGTTGGGGTTGAGAATTGCTTATGCAAGACTCAGACCCAAAGCAGATGACCACATTTTCAAATTCATTGAAAACTGGAAAAGCCATATGGCCCACCCAGCCTGGAAAACTCCCGTGTATTATTACCAATACATAGTAAACCAATCAAAGATTAACAAGTTTACTCAAAAACCAATCAGAAGGCCTCTCCCACATGCAAAATCCAACCCTAATAGAGCACTCACTGACCATCAGAGGGTGCCTGGCACCCTCTCTGCAGTCAGTTCTGACCAGTTCTCTGGGGGTTTACACCTGTCCTCTGGCCACCCACCCACTGCACTTCAAGCATTTGCTTGTTTCACTCTGGCCCCAGCTTTACCTGAGCGGTACTTGGCCTGTGCCTTGAGTTCCAGGGCCTCTGTTTACTTCACAAATATTAATATCAATTCTTTCAGCTTGTTCCAAAGCCAACAGAGCCTATCATCAGCAGGCAAGCCCCACCACTTGTTATGTAGCTGAGCCCGAAGAGCCTGTGGGTGCCGGCCAACTTTATCACCTCCCTCTTCTGAGAGGCAGAAATCCCCAACATCTCACAGTCCCCTGTGAGTGTGGGGATTCCCACACTAGGAAGTACCTACTTCACCAGGAAGTACCTGCTTCAGAGAAGCCCATGAGAAACCCTCCCAGAGCTAGCGGGGCCCACCCCCCCATTGTGGGAAAGCAAAGGGCAGAAGAGGTCTGGCTGGAGGACACTCTTGCCACTAGTCTTCCTCACTCAGGTCCAGCCTGTCAGTGGATAAAGCACGGTGGTGGGTTGGGGTATCTGGCTCTCCCTTGCCCTCCTCATCAGAGGTTTGGTGCTCCCTGGGAGCAAGATTCATCTGAGGAATTTCTGGGATGCTGGCTAATTCTGGCCCTAAGGACACTGGGAGTAACAGTGGGCTGCTAAGGATGTGATAGTGACTGGGCTGTTCCCTTCACATGACCCTACCAGGCAAGCCCTGGGCAACTCCCAGCACCTGCTGAAAACTGAAGTTGACCACTGGAGTAATTGGATTCATGACATGTGGTGGGGGCCGCGGAATGGGGCTCCTGGGTCATGGACACAGCTGAGGAATCTCCCACCTCCCAACATTGCTTGATCCTTTCACAAAGACAGTGGCAGGTAGAGAAGGAAAGAGAACTGGCCTACTCCTTCCTTTTGGCTGTATATGGTCATAGAAATTGCCAGAACTTTATATCTAGATTCAAGGGATCTCTCTCTCGCACAATTAGCTCTAAAACTTTGGGAAAGTTACTTAACCTCCTGGGTCCTCTTTGTTCGTGAAATGGGAATGTAATACACACCTTGATTGGCTGTGAAAGTTATGTGAGTCAGTGTTGTTGAGAAGTTGAAGGCACACAGTAGGTGTGCAAGGAAAATTAAATTCCATTCCCCAGTTCCTGGCTGGCAAGTTGGGGGCTAAACTCCTTTAAGCTCAGAGGAGACATGATGGGGGATAAAGGGAGAAGTGGGAAGCTCAGGGGCTGTGGTTTCTACTAATCCGCATTAAACTCCAAGTGACAACATCTTCACAATCCCATGAAATCAAGCAGAATTTCACTTCTTTCTTGTGACATTTCCAGAAATGAAGAGAGAGAGAATAAAGACATGGAGACTCTAATCTTTGGCTTCACTTCGGTTCCAAGACCTGGAGCCAACGGTGTGTGGAGGGTGGTCTGTTTGTCCAGGAAGGGTGAGTAAGACCAAGGTGACCCAGCCCAAATCTGGGACTCAGCTACGCCAACAAGCAGCTGGATCCTGTGTCTCAGGACCCACAGAAACGTATAAATCATCGGATACCAACTGCACCCTGGCAGCCTCCATCTCCAGAATCTAAATGCCAACAACTGGACTGGCAAAGAAACGAGGCCCTGGGCAATGCCTACTACAGACCCTTATTTCTTGTGGTTTGCTAAGAAAAAAAAAAGTAGGCCCAGGCATGAGGAGGGGGAAAACCAGGAGAGGCTAAAGTTCTTCTGACTGAAAGAAAAGACCACATGAGAGAGAAAGAAAGGAATGAGTTAAGTAGTAAAATGTTGTGAGTTTATTTATAATTCAACTAAACAAATTATCTTCCTACACAAACATTCTACAGATTATGTGAACAATACAATACTTTTTTGAGCTCTTTCTGATCAAATGCTTTGCTATTAAAGGTTATATTCCTAGGGAGTTGATATTGAAGTTTCTTGTTTCTTGTCAGTAAGCACAAGGAGAGGCCAACCCTCTGTAAATTCAAATTACATAAAACCTTTCCCCCAGTTGCCTGGTCTCTTAACAGCCCCTTTTCACCGAACTCTCTGGTTATGGAATGTAAGTATCTTTATCACAGTAGCACAGACTTTTGAAAATTTGACATAATAGAATTTCTTCCTCATAAGACATATCAAATACCATTGAAAACTAGTGGTTTTTTGCTTTTAACCAAGACCAAAGAAGAGGGTCTTTTATTTGTTTGTTTCTGTTTAGATTACTTCCACATGATCAATAAAATGTTCTCTCTGACCATCATCCCTGCTGACTAGAAGTGTCAGGAACCTTCACTTACCCTCACCTCCAGAGGTAAAGGTATGAACGGATTGTGAAAAAAACAAACACTGCAGAACATTGGGGGCAGCAGAGAGAAAGTGGGAGGACCCTGTGAGCAGATGATCCAAAAGCAGCAAAGAATCAACAGGCAACTAACAAATGAAGTACCTGAAGATAGAGACAACAATTTTTAGTGATTTGGGCTTGTCTCTGTTCTCTGCAGCTCCAACTCAGTGGCAACCTCGTGTGAAAAAATAGGAAATTTTTTTTATTTCTCTCTGTAACTCCGGGTCTGGCATGGTATAGGTTTCTTGAATGAGTAAATGAATGAATATGTCAATCAATGAATGAACAGTAATATTGAGAAGGGGAAGAAAACTATTACAGGTCAATTATAAGGGGTCCTGGAAGATTCCCCTTGTTTCCCATTGTCTTCTGACTCAGGGAGATGACAGCTGGAGCAGAGTACCTAGAGTTTGGGGACTTACAAGGCCACACATCTTAAGGAGAGTTTCACCATCAACTGCAATTCCTTAGGCAGTTTGAATTATAATATTTACTTACATGATACATTCTCCAGCTGCTGTAACCACTAGTGACCCGTCTCTGAATCCCTACTTCGTATGTTAGATATTTTCTCATTTGGAAAAATGTTCATTTGGAGAATTACTATGGGTTGACTGTTATGCTTCCTTTTTACTTCCCTCTCTAATAATAAAATCCTCAAGGGTTGAGACTGTCATACTCTTCTTTTTGTGTTTACTTCACTGCATATCCTAGAGCTGAGAACATATGGAAGAATGAATCAATTAATAAAATTAATGAACACACACTGAGGTTTAAAGAGAAGAATATTAACTGCTTGGTTTGATTGACAAAAAGCAACATCACTCTGTGTGTCTAGCTCCCAGCCCAGAGGCGCTGGCTCCATCCTCTCATGTGAGGGGCCCACAGCGATGCACAGGCACCTGCAGCCCGTACCTAAACCCTGCAGCTGGCACAGCCCTCTCTGCTCTTCATTCACCATTCTCACGAGTTGTAATGACAAGTTCAGCCCTCCATATTACACTGTATCTTCCATCCTGGGGAGTGTTTCACAGCTATCCCAAGCCCCACGCTGACGAATCAAGACTAAAAACATACTCCGATGCCAGCATAGACCACGGAGCAAGTGACAGACAAGATCAGCCTCAGAAACATGAGTCCTGAATTGCGATGTAAGTGAGCTTCCTCTTACAAGGACTTTGTGTGGAGCCGCTGGAAAAGGCTCATGGAATGCCCTTCCTCTGGGTGTCTTTTCCATCCCAACCTCTGGGGATTCCTCAATAATCGGGGAGGTTTCAGCAAGGGTTTGGGACTCTGTCTGCCCCAAGATCACAGGATTCACCTTGGCCTCTGGAAAGAACTGCCCAGTGTACCAGGATTTTATGAGTTACTTTTAGAGTAGGGAATGCGGGCAGATTTGTGGGAAAGTCAACAGACGATATCTCTCCACTGGGGAGAAGGCTCGCCAGCCTCAGAAGGCAATCTCAGGGTGGTCTAGGTGGATGTCACGGGATGGGGACCAACTCTCAATTGCCATGAGGAATCTGAGGAGATCCAAGATTATGGTTTTTATGTAACTCTCATACTCCTGTTTCACAGGGACCAAAACTTCAGCCCCGTTATGAAATCAACAAATGCAGAAAAGAGACAAGTGGCCACTAGATGGCAGCAGATGGTAAGAAACGTGAGTTTGCAGGCGGGCTGGGCAGAGTTAGGCTGGAAACCCCTCCATTTTGCTTTACATCTTTAATGAGATATGTGAAGAAAATTAGTCCCTTACATGCCAGACACAGATGCCACAGCATATGGAGAGATGCCGCACAGCAATATTTCTCTGGTTATTAAACAGGAGGCACCTAACCAGTCATTCACTGCATCATCATGCAGACTTATCCTTTAGATCTCTGGATACTATTGTTGACAAGGTAATAACAGAATAGAGCGGTTTAGAAGACTGATGTCGGGGCGTGGGCCCCTGGGCTCGTGGGACTTCGCCATGCCAGGGGACGTTGCCAGAAAATGAGGAGCAGCGTCTGGGGCCACTTTTCCTGGGCCGGGGGACACTGCATGGCTTCTGCTGCCAGGCTCAGCCCCAGCAGGTGTCTGCTGCTCTCTGGTCCCCCTGGCAGTCCTTGGGGGCTCATTTATTCAGAAGCCCCATTACCACGAGTCAATTCTGTGGTCTGACCTGTCACCACAAACCCCAAAAGGGAAAGGGAGCTCTGGGCATTTTAAAGAGCAAACCACACTTGCTTCTCCAACAAAATTGAAGAGAAACAGCATATCTAAAGTGCATTCAAATGCACATAGATAGGAAAACACTTTCCATGCTGCCCCAAACAAAAGGAAGGGGCCCTGCCCTGCTGACTGCAGAAACAGCCTCATTTGGAAGACAAACTTTCCTAGGAGAGTATCCCAGGTCCAGAGCAGGCAGAGATTGCTATTTTATGACTATATTCCACCCACTTCCCCACTCCTCACACTTTTCCCCAACCCCGCCACTCTGTCTGACTATTCCTTTATTTAATTATTTCACATTGCCAAACCCAGGGGCTTCGTAAGGCTTTTGTGGCAGCTGAGGAACAGAGAACAGATTACTCAGTCCAAGCAACCAGTGCCCCTCTCAGGCTCAACAAGAAACTGTTCTCTGATTAACCTGAAAGCCCAAAACTCCCAGGACTTCTCAGAGTCGCTGATGAAGCCCCCTAACAGTCCTGAAATGAAAGTAAATAAAACAGCCATTTTTCATACAGAGAAACTGAGGTGCAAAACTGAAATCAGCTGCTGCTCTCCTGGTCCCCATCGCTTTCCATAGAGTCGACCCTCTGAAGCATCTTCCAGTGAAAAAGTCGAGGCAAGATTCACCCTACCAGTATTTCTCTCCCTCTCTTAGAAAATTGCTTCCTGTGCTAGAAATGCTCACTTGTCTGTGTGACTTTAGACAACTCGCTTAACCTCTCTGTACCTCACTTATCATCTGTAATTTGAGGGACTAGAACCAGATGATGACTAAGGCCCATTCCAGCTCTGCAGTCTTGTGGCTAATTTCCCAGCCCTTTGCCAGCCCTCAAGGAGAGTCGTATGGGACACTTTTTCCAGCAATAGTCAAACTCAACGGGAGCAAGCAGAATTTCCTCCTCCAATTGAGAAGACACGGGGTGGTATTTGGAGTCTTGTCGATGTCCTTTGTCCTCGGAGCAAGGCAAACAGGGAGGCTTCAGATGTTACTGGCACTAACAGCAGGGCCTGAAGGTAGCCACACTCTTGTGGAAGGACCATGCAGAGCTGTCCCCATGGGCAGTGTAGGTGCATAGCCAAGACTCGGGGATGCTTTAATAACTACTTCTCAATACGAATGCCTGTTTTATTCTGCACAGGGGTGTGTGGCCAATCCAGGTCTCCCAGGAGGAATCTACTCTCACCCATAATGGGAGATTGGTTCAGCTCAGCGTCTCTCACAAAGGGCTGAATACAGCAGCATGCAGCAGTACAGGCAGCTCCCCGCAGCTCCACGTGAAAATGACTCACAGCAGTTTATGAACATCAAACCTCCTTTGATGTGTTCCCAGGCGTGAAGAACAGCCACGCGGGGAGGAGATGGACTCTGGTTGCTGGCTCTGTGGGGTGGTGCACAGAGGGCCTGGGCACATCTGGTACCATCCTGAAGCTCCACGAGAAATCCAGGCTGGGTAATTACCCAGGACTTCCTAGGACAATAGAGCTTCCTTTCATCTCTCTCTCCCTCCCTCTCACTCTCTTTCTGTCTCCAGCTACAAGGGAATTAGATTCTCCAAGAAATTACAACCTGTTTCTGTACCTTCACCTTTCCTGAGGAGATAACAATTCACATCCCTGAATGAAAGTTGTTTTATTGGGCACAAAATGAATGCACCCCCTCACTCAGCATCTGTGCCAATTACCTTAAAGCCACAGACCTGGCCCCTGTCAGCCAAGTAAAAGGATTTTTCTCCATCATGGCCATTTCCAGACTCTCAGCCTTTCAAGTGGCCACATGGCACCTTGTCCTCCTAACAGGCTCTCAATGATGACTGAATACAAAGGCTCCAAGTCTCCCTTGTGTTGGCGGCTCCTGAGACTGGGTCGATCACAATCGCCCACAGCAGAAGACAGCCGTGCCGACAGTCAGATGAGCATCAGGCCACACGGCAGAAGGGGAGGGTCAGCCACGGCCCCTTCATGCCCATTTCAACAGAAAGCTTATTTGTATGCAAGGGGTGTTTCCTTCCCAGACAGGGTTCAAGAGCACATTAGTCCCTGGAAACTTGGGTGAAGTCCTTGTGGTTATAGAAGGGAGTGGCAAAGGGCATGTAGAAAGAGAATCATTTCCCCCCCATGCCTGCACATTTCACTTTCTCAAAATGAAGCTGATTTTATTTTACAGTTAAGTTGGACTTTGGCTGAAAAGCCCTCATATTCCCAGAGATCTGCACATACCCATGCACGGAAATAACATAAACAGCTCCTCTTTACTGAGCAGTGACCACGCGTCAGGCACAATGCCTGAGGCTTCACATGCATCATCTCTAATCCTCATCGATGTTCTGGGTGTGGGAGGGAAGGCAGCTATTGTTATCCCTGTTATAGGGATGAGGAACCTAAGGTCAGAAAGGCTAAGAAACTGTCTTAGGGTTGAACTACAGTAGAAAAGCTAAAATTCTAGATGGTTGGATTCCAAAGCATCATCTCTCAACCACTGTACTATGGGGCAATATGCTTTTTAGCAAGTGTTTACTCTGTTAGAGGCACTGGGGTTATGAGGTAGTACTGGAAAGACAGTTACTAACTTCAGAAAGTTTCATTTTAACTGCACACCCATGCACACAGAGCTACACACCCATGCACACAGAGCTACACACCCAGCACATAGAGCTACACACCCATGCACAGAACTACACACCCATGCACACAGAGCTACACACCCATGCACACAGAGCTACACACCCAGCACACAGAGCTACACACCCATGCACACAGAGCTACACACCCAGCACACAGAGCTACACACCCATGCACACAGAGCTACACACCCAGCACACAGAGCTACACACCCATGCACACAGAGCTACACACCCAGCACACAGAGCTACACACCCAGCACACAGAGCTACACACCCATGCACACAGAGCTACACACCCAGCACACAGAGCTACACACCCATGCACACAGAGCTACACACCCAGCACACAGAGCTACACACCCATGCACACAGAGCTACACACCCAGCACACAGAGCTACACACCCATGCACAGAGCTACACACCCATGCACACAGAGCTACACACACATGCACAGAGCTACTGTAACTATGGTGTCTCCCAAGAGTGCTGTCACTAAGGTATCCAGGTCCATCCTTCCTCGATATCCTACTCTCATTCCTCCTCCCCTTGAACCACCATTTGAACTGTGCATCGGATACAGACAGGTCTTCTACAGAAAGGTCGAAGCTGCTTGAAATTTACAGACAATTATGTGAGCAATTCAACCTTTTCTACATTATGCTATAGTTATCCAGCTCCTGAGCTAGCCATCAGGTAATTTTGGTTTGTTTTTAACTTGGCCAGGAAGTTTCTCTGACTCATTTCTCTATCTTTTCAGAGGAATAGGGTAGGGGAGCAACAGGGACAAGGACACAGAGGATTTCAAGCTTGATGAAGGTTCAGGAAGTCAAGTCATAGGTCAACTTAAAGAAATAAAGCAGGGGAGGATTCAGGGTGGAGGGGGGTGAAGCTCCATTGCTTCCATGACCCAATAAGATAAGTGGTGATAGAGCTGATGGACACTGTGTGCAAAGGTCAAACAAAAGGAAAGAAGCAGACATTGTGCTAGTTGCAGATTTTGCCAGGAGCAGACTGGCTGCCAACACTGCTTCAGCCTTGACTCACAGAGATCCAAGATCTGGAAGACAAGACAGTGTCCTTCTGTGCTGGACATCTTCCATGAAATTGACCCAATTGGAGGAACTCCCTGTGGTTAAGAAAAACCTTCCTTCCAAGGCCAAGTTATTGAACCACCTATATGTAAGACCGGAGACTGAAACCATTTAAGTCCCAGGAAAAATGCAGACTTAACCTTCTTATGACCTAGACCTCTTTGCAAATCTAATGAAAAAAGTTTGCTATACATAAAAGTTTGCCTCCAATTTTATTTCAGGAGATTTGTGCTCCTTCCTGGACTGCCCCTGAATCTGGAGGTAGTAATTCTAGATCAAAGTCTCCCTAGAACCTTAAAAAGGGTGGACTGAGAAGATTGGATGTACAGCTCTAGGTAACCACTCCTCCACTGCCACCACCCACTTTCTAATCCCCAGGGGAGCCTGGTCATCTTGCCAGACTATTACTATTTCTCCTGACAAAACCCAAGTTTTAGGAAGCTAACAGGGTCTTTGTCTCTGATCCTCTCTATGCCTGTCTCTCAAGGTGCCCCCTCATGAATGAATCTGAATCCTCACTTTCACTTCTCAACTCTGGCTCCCAATTTCCGTTTTCCCACCCTTCATCTCGGGGAGCCATCCCGGAACCCCCTCATTAATCCGCAGACATCCATCTCAGGACTTCATGCTAAGAATTCATCAGTCCCTACTTTCTTGCATTTGACCACTGGAGGGCAATGCTGGACTGGCCAAAGCTCTCTAGGTGTTCCGCTCCATCTTTGTCTCAACCTTGCCTGTCATTTCAGGATGCAGCCTCTGGTTGGAAGCCAAAACCAAGGACCAATAGAGTACCCGTAGGCTAGTAGAACAGCTAGGCCTATTACAGCAGCTCTCCGACACTGGGGATCATAGATATAAAAGGAAGGTCATGGAAAAGCATATCTGTTTCCATGGGTGACACAATCCCCTGGGAAAGAATCTGAGAGGGGTGCTTGCCTAATTGTATTATTAACCAGAAACAACCTGCCTCTCTGACTAGGGGATGCAGAGTCCTACCTGTCTTCACTCTCTCAGATGTAAGCCCCTGGAGGGTAATGTCTTAGTAAGATCTGCATTCCTCTAGTAAGTACGGTGCTTGGTAACAAATACTTGTTGGATGAATAAATGGATGAATGCGTGTATGGTTACATAGGTATAAATTGGAACTGGCCATTTTCAGATTTCTTGTTATTTTCTAGCTCTTATGACACCTAAAATTTAAATAATTAATCTGTTGCTGAGCATTCTAGTCTTAAAGGTAGCTAAGGATGGTCAATGGCTAATTAAACCAGTGGTTGTCACTGTACAAATGTTATTTCAAGTACTACTTCAAAAGTTTCAGGTCTGTTATTTTTAGGAAGTCCTTCATTATGTCATCCGAGTGTCCTCAGACCTCACCAGCCTGTGGATTACAAAATACTGACACTATTTCATTAATATTCAATTTACAAGAACCTGCAAGCTCATCATGTAGAATATCATTATGTCCCCAAGTGATTTGTGGGAATTTCATATGCCACAGTGGGTCTCCATGGGGCCCGACAGTTCCACGGAGCCAGTGCTCTTCCTCAGGCCACTTTCCATCATGTCCTGAGACTTTTCTCCAGGCAGCTTTTCCCTCTACCTCCACCCCAATGGATCCCATGTCAGCGTGGAGTCTCTCAGCGGTCTACTCTCCTAATCATTCAAAGCACTGCTAAATGTTTGAAGAAGAAAGAAGAGCACATTTTGAGACTCAAATCCCAACTTGAGACTCTTTCTACCTCCAAGCAGGCTTACACATAGCAAAGACCAGCTCAAGGCGCCCAGTAAAAATCTGCAGGCATCTCCATATCTCCAAGTGCAGAGAACAGAGGAAGTCTTTTCTTCTCAGACCAACACTAGCTCTTTTCCTGCCCTGGAATGATTGACAGTGAAAAAAACACATTTCCTCCAAGGAAGCACTTCACCTGCCTCTCCACCTTCTCAGATGGGGCCCAACCTTCATGACCCCGACAAAGCAAACCTGGTGCTCAGCTGTCTTATTAGATCTTATAATACTATGTGTGGGACAGCAACAGACCTAACTGAATTCAGATTTGGGAAAAATAGGCCCCTCATTCTAACTAAAAAGGCACCATTTAATTTTTCTAACAGAACACTTACTATTTTGACGTACAACATCTGTTTTCAGTTTAATGATGACTTTGTAATCTCGAATACAATGAGTGAATCGTTATTTGAAATGAGAACAACCTCATTCTCAACCTTACTTTAGTTTTCTCAACAAAAGAAGAGTGCTCAAAGTTCATCTAGGGTCTTTACCTAGAGAAACTTGATGCTGTCAGCAATCTTCAAGGAGCAGCTCTGCCAAGGGAAAAAGAAAGAAAAAAGGAAATCCTGCTTTTATAAAAATCCCTGTTATAAAAACTTCTAACAAGTCTCTCCCCACAGTTCAAACCTAGGTCCCCAGAGTACATGGTCCTCATCCTTCTCATAAAAATGCTGTTAAAAAAAAAAAAAAGATGTCATTTGACACCTTTCCTGAGAGCAGAGATTGAAAAAAAAAATCATTCTAAAATGACATTTTTCTATCACTGTCCAATGGGAGGTGAGTTAAGCATGTCCTACACTATGCTCTTGCTCAAGATGCCTTTGGTGTGAATAAGGGATAGGTTTCTAGGGTGAAATCTCTGTTCTATACCTGCAAAAAACAACGTACAGAAATTTCCATAGCAGAAGACTGACAGTTAATACATAGGACTCCATAGGAAGGAAGTGTCCAGGGTCAGCTCCCTGCATTCAAATACAGACCTGCACCAGGGGTCTGATTTCCAGGTCCAGGCCTCAGTGAGTGGATGATGCCTGAGGTCAGGCCTCAAGTCCAGGTTTAACACTGATGGAAGGCCACAGACCCTCCTGCCTTGTGATTTTGAAAAGCCCAGAATCTTTCTCAGTTCCTACTGATGCTCACTTTGGCCCAGGTGAGAAGTGTCTGAGATTGCTTCCCTTGAAACCACAGTCATTTTATAACTCCAAAACCAAGCAGCCCTGGTTATGCTGCTGTGGCAGAGCAGAGAATGTTGGACAGTCCTTCCGAACTGCACACATTGGGTTCTCCCTGGGGAGGTGATCACATTATGCTACTTTGTTGAGCACTAAGGACTCCAATAAGGACTGTGAATCCCAAATATTGCTTGTGTGGGAGCCATGTCTTTCAGGTCACTCACCAGAAATTATCCAACCAGAAAATTTTCTTTCAAGTTCTGTTCAGAGTCCAGCAGTTCACATACAGGATTCAGATGAAACTTCTAAGTATCGCCTGTGTCTTGGATAGAGCACCCTGGCAGCCTCTTGAAAATCAATTCCCTAAGAAATCTGTCTTTTAGAAATGGACCTTCCCAAAGCCAGTGAGAGAATAGGAGGAGTACAAGTTTTCCAAAGGGAGACATATACAGACTTTCATGTCATTAATTTCTGAAGTCAGACCATGATAAATGTTGGTCAGAGTACAATGCATAGTAGCCCAAAGGAGGGGGAAATTAGCTTGGTTCAGGAGGACCAGGAAAGGCTCCCTGTGGAAGTTTTAGTTAAAGTGACTTAAAGGATGAATGATTTTGATGAATGAGGGATTGGAGAAGGACATAGCAGGCAGAGGGAATGCAGCTTGAGCAATGTCAAGGAGGAATATGAACCGTGCTTGGGGAACAGTGTTCACTTGGTGAGAGCTGAGTCTGTCTGAGTTGGGGCAGGGAGTGGTTGGAGTGGTGGCTTATAGCTTGACTGAGAAAGCTTTTGTGAATCATACTAAGGGACTAGATTCTGTTATATGGGAAATGGGCAGAAATCAGAGGCACATAAGAGGAAATATGCTTCAAAGAGCACTTGGAAAGATTACTGTGGATGGGAAGATTGGGTCTGAGACAGGAAACAATGAGATCAGATGTAAAGTTAATACGAAGCTGAGGTAGACATTGAGAAGGATCAAAATGACTCGGAAAGAGAAAATAGACTCAAGAAACACCTCAAAAATAGATAAACAATATGATGGAGTGAGAGCAAAAGGAGATCGTCTCTTCCCGACATCCTGGCTATGTGCTGGAAGATTCTCTAGTCCCCAAGCCCCAAGGTCTTACCATTAGAAATTAATCCTTACTCATTTGTCCGTTAAGACTTAAGGTGTCAGTCCTTTCAGGAATGTTTTTATGTGTCTATGGTCCAAAGGATTAATCTCCAGTGGCAGAAAGCCAGGTACCAACAGAGGAGATTTGGGGACAGTGGTCTTCTCGGAGCCCTCAAAAATCATTACATAGTTGACTGCCCACTCCTCTTATTTATAAAGTTGTTTGTGTGAATAAGCACCCAACTACTATGTCTGTGACCATTTGATCACTGATTGAATATGAAATAAAAGCCAAACATCTAAATTCTTTTTTTCTCTCTGAATTATCCTTTTTCCTCTCTTCAGATTTGGAATAAGGAAACACAGATCCAGAGAAAATGTCCTAAATCCTTGACCCCCCTATCCAGTTGGTGCCCCAGCCTAGTAAAATGGCTTTGGGTGCAACGTTTTCCCAGCAGCAGACACAGCCTTCCCTGGGAGTATTGGGTAGGCCTGCCCAGGGCTACCATGCAGCACACATACATCTTCCCAACCAGCTCCACCATCACAAACACCATCCACACTGTCACGGGCAAGCCTCTGGCCACCGATGCCACCCCACCTGCTCTGGTGCGGGCATACCTGCTGGACTCCCTGTACATGTCTATGGTGTATCTGTGCAGTCACAGTTGTCACCAACTCAATTCTGTGTAACCCTAAGTCCAGGCATCTTGGGGTGGGTGTCTTCTTATTTCTTTGTCCATGGTCCTACTCTCCTTTAAAAATTGTTTATGAGAGTATTTTGCAGAAAGATACATGATCTTGAAAGAGAGAGACGGAAAGAGATAAGGTAGGAGAGTGACAGGGGTGGAGGGTAGAGACTTTAAGAAAGACAACGAAAGAGAAAGGATGCTTGACCTTCATCAGTCCCAGCTCCCAAAATAAGATTGGCCCTAAAGATAGCTTATTATTTATCCCAAATTAAAATTTTGTGGCTCTGCAGTCATTGTGTACACAATGAAAAGAAAACCATCACACAAAAGATGCAGTTATTCTCACAGTGGGAACAATAGCAGCCAAGCTGATTCTGCTCCAAGAATAGAATGGTAACAGTGTTAAGTCGGGAACTCCAAAACTTTGTCAACAAATAGAATGATTTCTTGATGAGAAAACGACTATAAAAGAAGGTGGGCAGAAAAGCAGCCTTCTGACTCTTGAACCGGGCATGGGTTGCCAGGGAAAATTCCAGCCTTGGTTCCTTCATAGCGAGCTCATAACCAGCTGTTCTGACTGGGGAAAAGCCTTGCCTGAATATGCACAGACTCCAGAAAGCCCTCACCTTACCCCTGCCCAGCATCATATAGAGAATCTGACAGACTGTACCTGCTTCTCTTGCCTAAAGTTAAGCATTTTCAGCTCCATGATAGCAGAAATTTCAGCTGGTTTTTGTTTCCATTGTAGCCTCAGCATTCAGCAGAAGGTTTGTATATAGTTGGCACTCAATAAACATTTGCTGAATGGTTGATTGATTAATCAATTAATTGATTAATTTAAAATGAACAAAATCTTCCTTCTTGTCTGGCTTCTGAAGAATGAGTCTGAGTACTGGAAACTGCCAGACAGGCAACAGAAGCCTCAGTGCACTTGGAAAAAATGACCGTTTCTACCTTTACTCATCCTTCTGGACACCTTAGATTCCTGAAATTCAGGAACAAGGACCCAAGAGATCATGACCCACTAACTGTCTTTTAACAAAAGACTATCTTCCTGGCTGTTTCCTTTCAGAGAATAAGCCTCCTGGGGCTGATAAGGGAATGGCACCATATGCTGAAAACACAGACCCTGAGTGGTGGAGGGCACCAGAGCCTCCTCTGAGGAGCCTGTTGGATTGCAGCCTTTGAACAAATCTAAGTGTGTCTTTTGATAGCACTGGCATCAACTACCCCCAAGGACCTCTTTCCTTTATTGCTTCAGCAATGAAGCAGCCGCATGGTTGTTGTAGATAAGGTGACCCAAGTGCATTGTGAATGCAAAGTAGGCTACATGGTGCACAGCACTGAGAACCGCAGACACGCCACGTACCGGCTTCTCTACATCGCGCTGCCCTTCCTCTGTAAATGGCCCCCAGGTAAGCTGGTGTGATTTCCCACCACTTCTCATTTCTCATTTCCTATTCTTTTTTCTTTGCCAGATGGCTCCCGCAAGACTCAAATCACACAGTCTTCCAACATGGCCACCGTGATTGGAACATATGTCAAGTTCCAATGCCAATATAACATTCCTGATGGGGAATTATGATTCTGTGTACTGGCATCTGCAGAGAGCTAACCAAAGGCTTACCTATTTCTGCCATCCCTTTCAAGGCACCCTGGAATCAGAGCATTGCCAGTTGTCTGTGGACAGAAAATTGTTCTCCAGAGCCTTAATCCTTAAGCATGTGCAGCCAAGAGACGGAGCCATTTACTGCTGTGCACTGTGGGCACCATGATGCATGCTGAATATCACACTTTACAAACACTGTAAGCCTCAAGCAGCCTCAACACAGAAAATTCAAAGGCTCCACCAACAACATACAGGGTGCTTAGTGTCATCTTAAACTTGCATCTTGAATGCATCATCAATTCATTCATTCAAAAGTAAGAATCCCTTATGGCTTGCAAATCGATGTACTGAGCATTGTGAGGAATGCAGACATACAAAACAAACCTTCTCAAATAATAAAGTGTTTTCAGCAGGTAGCTTCTCCCCACTTGTATCTTGCTAAACCATGAGAAATTAAAATTAAATCCTGTTTAATTATTTGAATCTTCCAGCTGACAAGTAAAGCACAGTCTTTGATACACAGAGGGACAAATGAATTGCACACACATACAAACTCAAGGTCAGCAATTAACATCTTAATTACATACCTGCAACTTACCAACATTTCTAAAAGCCTGAAAAAATATTATATATCTATGTATACATTTATGTATACATTTATAGATAGATAATATATAAATTCATAGACAGACATGCAGTAAGAAGCATCATAAAATGACTAAGCTCAAGCCCAGACTCCAAAGCCAGACTTTTTGAGTTTTGAATTCCAGACCTTCCATTTACTGACTCAAAAGCCATATGACCTTGGGCAAGTTACTTTGTGCCTTGCTTTCCTCATCTCTAAAATAATGGTAACAGTAACACCTACCTCAGGGATTGCTGCAGGGATTAAGTGAACTATAGCACATGCTAATGTATTCAGAGCAAGGCTTGGCACATGGAAAGCACTCTGAGTATTAACCACTCTTGCTGTTGAAGGTGATAATATCCTGATGATGATTATTACATTTCCCCTGTGTCGGGCTGGGTTGAGCCTTTAGGAAGTTGTTGGTAAGAAGTCAGTCAGTCTCTTGAACAATTAAACTTTATTTTCTATATTAGTACCCTATCTAGTAAGAACTAAATATCAATGGAAATTCAGAGAAATACAATTCAAAAGGCCCTGAGGACCTTTTTCCTGGATGGTGATAAATTATTGAGGACTTCCTAAGTAGAAAAAAAAACAGAGGAAAGTTATTTCTGCTTGACCATGATAAAAATAAGCAAATGTAGACTTTTGAGATATTAAAATGACAGTAGCTCCACTCATTAAATGAATAGATTAGTGGAATAATTTATAAATATAAAGCCAAAAGTAAAATTAAAGTTGTTTATGAACATATTTTTTAAGTATTTGTTCTATCAACATAACAGGCATAGTAGATGACCTGAAAAAGTTCCCACCTGCAAGAAGATAAATTAAGTCACAATATGCCTGACCTTGTGTCATCCTCAAAAACTGGGAAGTCAGGATGAGTCCAAGACTCCAGAAGTGAGGAGGTTCCACAAAGACACCTCCACATCAGCCTCTGCTTATTCAAGGCCCCATCCATGGAAACTCAATGGTGTGAACTACTGCTCTGAGAACTGCGGGTAAGTGAGGACTGTCTTGATTTTCTTTTCTGAAGATGCAGGGTCTCCTGCTGATTCAGATCCTGTGTTTTATTCATCAGTGGGAACACAAATCCCCTGCTGTCTTGCTGGCTTTCCCATTTGCAGCCAACATATGGGTTTATCAGCACTGGTACCCCCTGAAGAACAGCCCTTCAGGGACATGGAACAACACAAAACAGGAGATTTTTCTTGGAATAAAGAGTTGGGGAAGGATCCTTTGTAAAATTTGGTTTTGGGATGAGATATCAAAGTCTTAACCCTCAAGGGACAGGTGGAGACTCAGGGGTATTTGGTGAGTGACTGAGTCCCTATTCCTCCTGGGCTTGCTCTTCCCCAGGGCACCTCAGAACCAGAATTGCTGAATGTTAATGTGGGGGACTCAGGTTTCCTACAGGACACTTACAACTCTGGTAACCCTGCTGTATGCTCTGCCGGTAAGAAACTACTTAGTAATTCCTCCCAGAGCCAACATCCAAAGACCAATGCCACGTCACGTGCAATAGGGAAATGCAACTCTGTCATCTGTGTCTCTGATTCTGTCATTCATTACTCCATGCTAAAAATCCCAATGAGAGAAATCATCTTTCTTCTTTTTCAAAACCAGCTACCATTGAAGGTGAAGAAAAGTTTAGAGGAAGAAGAACGAAGTCATTACAGAACGATGCATTGGTTGGCGAGCACTGCCCAGGGGCGGGTTTTCTGGTAAGCGATCCATAAGAAGCAAAGCAAAAATTGTGGTGGTGCTGATGGGATATTTGAGAGTCTCTGCCCCAACCGTCTCATAATCGAACTGGAAGCCCTTCAGTCTCCCCATGCAACCCTTGAAGGACAGTCACAGAAGAAAAGATGAGCAGGAAGGTTTAACTAGTTAACAAGTATTCATCAACGGTCCATAAATCTCAGGGTACAGAAGTGGCATTTTTGTATCCAATTATGGATATTAGTGTTTTCTATGTGCTCCATGCCACGCTGAGAGCCAAGCTCTCTCCCATTGTGTAGCTCATACCGTAGCAGGGCTTACAGTCTAAAAGAGGAGCCAGATCAGATGCTTGTGGAAGCAAGAGATACTTGGTGGTGATAATTATGTGGGTGTTCCAGGAGGAAAGTACAGATTGAAATTAGAATATTTCCATTTCAGGATGAGTTAGGTGATGGGAACCAAGAAGACATCCTAAAGGAATTAAATCCTGAGCTGAGAATAGATATGAAAAAGTTTCTTTATTTACATCCCAAGGTCCCAAGTCAGTAACAGAAGCAGAATTACCACTCAAGAAAGGCCCCACTTGACTCTATGCTGTTTTGCTCGGCAGCTGCTTCCTGTGATGCCACACAGCTGGGCAAGTGAGTCGCAGATGGACTATTTGCAGCCAAAATCTTTTTAGAGACAAATGACACTGTGTTTTCCTTGATGCCCATTGAAATTCCTCACTAATTTCCAAAAATATCTTATGTTGCTTTAAAACAACCAGTGAGGCCGAGACATTTCAGTAGAACAAATCAGAGAAACAAAGTTTATTCCAGCCATCTGAGCATTCTGGGCCCAAATTAGCTAGACTGAGAAGAAGAATCACTTACTTACCAAAGGCAGTTCCAGGACACCCAGCAGCTGAGGTCCTGACTCACAGCATTCTAACCAAGAGAAAACACAAACACAGTGTCTTCTCTTTTCATTCACCTCTGTTACTGGTCTTCAGTTGCTTATCCAACCAGCTGGAGACAGAGCAGAGAAACCAGAAAGCAAAGACAGCAATTAGAAATAGAAGAAACAGCTGATAAGCACCCTGCATAAGCAGAGGTGAATCCTGGGCACCCACCAGGGAAAGACTGCTGTTGCTAAAGCTTTATGTGAGGCGTTTGAGGGTTACAAGTAAGAGATAAAGCAAGGAAAGGACTTTTCTTTACCAAATTTATCTTTTTTTCACCCATAAAACTCAAAGAGGATGGGGAAAGAATGGATGTATTCTCAAATCAAAGGAAAAATGTTCTAAAACTTCCAATGAGAGAGAAAATCAGAAGTTCTGGCACTTTCTCCCATTTATATTGAAGTAATACTATGTGTAAATGTTTTATATCAAAGATCCCAGAGTGGCAGAGACCATCAGAGAATGGCACTAGGCTGGGCATGCACAGTAGCTGGTATGGGGTTAATTTGATTTGACCTTGGCATCTTTTCTCTTCTTAAAGTCCTCCCATCCTTTCTTCATCCTACACAGACAAAGAAGACTAGGGTCTAGCTCATGTGTGTCTTCCATCCTTAGCTGCCAGAGACAGCTGGAAGACCTTTGCCTAAGGGCACAGTAGATTGATACTGCCCATATGTCTGTGACACGGCTCCATTCAGCTCATTCATTTATCTACCCAAGTCCTACGGCAGCCTAACATGGCTGAACAGACCCCTGTTTCCCTCAGAGGAATGTTCTTCGCAAGGTTTGAAATGACAAGCTCTGTGTCTCTCCTGGTAACGACGGCTCAGGCCAGGAGCTATGACCAGGTCACTAACCCCACCATGGCAAAGCAGGAGAGACAAGGGAAAGAGGCCAACATCTGTGGAGGGCTTACAAATGAGTACCTGGCACAGGAATAAGTGCTTCACACGTGTTTTCTCATGTCAACCTCACAGCATCCCTGCAAGGTAACTACAGTTAGCGCATTATAAGGAAATCAAGACTCGGAATTGTAATTTGTCCCACTACTGATAAGTCACAAAGCAAGATTCAAAACCATGGGCTAGTAGACCTACAAAGTCAGTGCTCCTTTGGCATGTAGGAAATGTGGGCATTGATATCACCTACGCAGTGAGCCACAAGCTATTACAAGCAGGTTCTATCTAAGTGGGAGGCACTTTGCTTTAGGCACATAACAGGTTTTATCCAAGTGGGAGGTGCCACCTGCTGCAAAGTGCCCCGCCTCTCCCTGCACCTACAACAGTGGGTAAAAGACCTGGATTTCCCACGTTTTTGCGTGAGTTGCTGGCAAATTCTTTCCTAAACTCAGTCTTCACTAAATAAGCAACCAACCCTCTAGGTTTCTTGAGAGTTGGGACGTTTAGAAAACCTGCTTGGACTAGCAAATATCTGTGAGCTCCTTATATTGACAAACTCTGTGCTGGGCATGAGGAATACAAATATAAATAAGGTACTATTTATGTTCTAAATAGTCTTAAAGTCCAATGCAGGAAACAGAGTATCAGAGAATCGAGGTGATACGTGCCATGGCCCAACATGGCAAGGAGCCCAGGGGAACACCTCCCTCAGGTGGCTGAAGAAGAGAGAAGAAGAATGGTATGGCTTTTCCAGGAAGAAGGAGAAGCCAGTGTAAAAACTGAGCATCTGGAAGTCTATGACACATCTTTAAACCTGCAAGTATTTGTATGTGGCTAAAAGTGTTGAACACAAGTGGAGAAATGGCCAAATGTGAGACTGGAGAAGGTAACAGATCAGGAAATCTTAGAGACCACACAGCAGATAACTGGAGACAGAATGGCCATATTTTACATATTGGTTTGTGCCTTCATGCCCTTATGCCTTTACTCAGATCATTTTCTCTCCTGGGAATGCCCTCTGGACACAAAGGCTAACAACGTCCTGCTGAACTTAAAGGGCTCAGTTCGGGGTTTTTCTTTGGAGTATCGCAAGCAGAAGCAACTTCCTTCCACCATGCTCCAGGAACACGTTGTATCTACTTCTTTTACAGGACTTAACATTCCACTATATTTGCACTTAACATTTTGTCATTGTATGTCTGTCTTCCCAGAAACCTGAATTTTTTTAAAGCACAAAGCCATATCATTTACCTTTATGTTTCCCAAATAGTCTCTGACCCACAGGAGCCCATGTTTGTTGAGTTAACAACCTACCTTGTGACCTTGCCAGCCTGTCACACCTCTCTGAGGAAGTGACTAACAGCAAACCACCTTTATAACGGACAAAACTTCTCCTGGGCAGAGATGCCACTGATCTAGGTAGGGGCACCCAGGAGAGCACTGGCCTACTGCAGGGTCACCCCTCACCCCGTGGAGCCATGCCGAGGACCTGTCCCCTCTTCTTCCTCACCATCTGCTGTGCAGGTAAGGACTAGCTGGGGCCTTTTGCTCTTAGGGATGTGTGTCCCTGGGGCAATTTTCTGGGGACCTAAAAGAGTGTATCATTGCAGAGCACTGCTGTAACACCCATCCCCCTGGGGAAGAGGGAGTTCTTCACATTCTCTCTGACCTAGGGCGTTTCATTTCAGAGGTCTCATTGGATATAATTTTGGAATCAGACACCAAAGTGCTGACTGTTCTCGCTGGGGAGGCTGCCAGCTTCCGTTGCAGTGTAACAGGAGGGGACCTGAAGAACTATCAAGTGAGCTGGTATAAGAAGAGTGAAGATAACTCTCTGATTTTGGTCTTCAAACTAAGCAACCGTTCTAATTACAATTTAGGGAATAATTTCATGGGGAAAACTGATGCTTTAAAAAACCAATTTATGCTTGACATTCAGAAAGCAACAACAAAAGATGTTGGGACTTACTACTGTGCATCTGATATCCACAGTGCTGCGGCTCTGTCTCTGACTGCTTCAGAAACCCTAGGGCCAAACTGAGCTGGCAGAGCCACTTCGAGACCACCCTGGGCTAAAATGCGCCACACCTGAGATGAGGCTGCCTGATCACTTCACCAGTAACATCTGATAAAAGAGGCCAGGAGCTGAAGTGGGGGCAAGGGCCTTATCCTTGCAGTTAGCTTCGAGGGGCCTTCTTTATCAGTTGAAGAGGGCAGAAGAGACTGTTAGGATTTATGTGGAGAGATGTGGCAGTGGGTGGGCGCAGGGGGGCTGCACCTGTCTCTTGCAGGCTCCTGAGGAAAGGTTGAAAATAACAGCTTTTAATACCGAATAGGCCTTCTCATTGTGGAGGCAGGCTGAGATCAACAGGACTTTAACTATCATGAGTGCTGTAGCTCATTGCAGTCTTCATTGTTAAAGTGTTCGTGTGCATAAGCCAGATAAAGCAAGGATGGTTTTCCATTACCATGCTAATCAAAATTTCCAAAGCTATTAGAGATAGCTTCAATTCTTACTCTGTGAAGAAGGGTGAATAGAGTCATTTTCTGAAATATTTCCACAACTATGTCAGGTATTGAGTGTTTTATATCTTCCCTTAGCTGCCGAGGAGTCCTGGGGACCCGTGGGGGTAAGCAGAAAAAGGCAATGCACAGGCTCCCTTCACGCTGGTTGCTGAGGGAGATCTTAGAGACAAATACTTGTGGCAATGTGGAATTTCTGAATTGGGTATGAGTCAACTAAATTGAAAATAATTATTTGATTTCTGAGTCCCTCATTGAAATGGGTAAGCCAAGGTCTGAGGCTGCAGGGAGCAAACACCTGGAGAAACCCACTGAGCAGAGAGGTAGGCAGAAGGGCTTGAAGACACAAACATTAAACACTCATCTCGGGAGTGCCTTCATCCTGTTGGCACTCTTCGTTCTGCTCAAACATCTGTCTGGAATCCACTCCACCTAAGGTTAAAATTCAGGTATTAGGACACAGAGTAGACATAAATGTGAAAATTACAACTGAAAGTCGGCCCTCCTGACACCTTCTATTCAACATTTCTTCCAAGACACTATCATTTTCATCACATATTTTTTGTAGGGTACTTATCATTCATGGTATTGGGAATGGTCATGGGAATAGCAAAGTTCTAAGGCAACTTCTATTCAAAGTTCTATTGTCATCAATGTGTTTCCAATTTATTTTTAAAAGACAGGGCATTAGAAAGTACAATTAAAGATATAAAGAATACAAAAATGTAAGACAGCACATATGATAATGAGGGTTAGTGATTTCGTGTGCGGTGCTCTAGGAGTTTATAAAAGGACCAATCACTATGAGAAAAGTTTCTTAGGTTCAAGACTGCAGTGAATGATCACATCACTGCACTACAGCCTGGGTGAAGGAGTGAGACCCTGACTCAAAAAAAAAAAAGAAAAGAATTTTTTTTAACTTTTTTCCTTTTGTAAAAAAATATTTTATTTGTATATACTTAGTTTAAGTGCAGATTTCTTACACGCATACGTTGCGTAGTGGTGAAGCCTGGGCTTTTAGTGTACCCATCACCCAAAGAGTGACCATGGTACCCAACAGGTAAGTTTTCAACCCTCACTTCCCCCTCACCCTCCCACCTGTTAGAGTCTTACGGTGTCTATGATTCTACTCTGCATTTCCATGTGTGCACATCATCTAGCCCCCACTTATAAGTGAGAACAAGCAGTATTTGACTTTCTATTTCTGGGAAATTTTACTTAGGATAATGGCCTTCAGTTCCATCTATGTTGCTGCAAAAGATGTTATTTCATTCTTTTTCATGGTCGTGTAGTATAAATACCACACTAAGAAAACCATCTTAGAATAGCTGAGGCTTAAAAGAGGCATGACTTGGATAAGTAGGAAGGAAGAGGAAGGGCATTTCAGGGTGGGTATACTAGTTATCTATTGTCACATACAAATCACCTCAAAACTTAGAGGCTCAGGACAACATTTATTATCTCAGTTTATGTGGGTAAAAAATCCAAGTGTGGCTTAGCTGCATCCTCTGGCTCAAGGCCACTCATCAGGCTTCCATCAGAGTGTTACCTAGGGCTGTAGTCATCTCAAGGCTCAACTGGAAGAGGATCCACTTCAAGTTCACTCATGTGGATGTTAACAGGCTAATACGGTTTGGGTGTGTGTTCCTTCCAGATCTCATGTATAAATGTAATTCCCAGCGTTGGAGGTGGGACCTAGTGGAAGATGTTGGTTCACGGGGGAAGATCCTTCATGAATGGCTTAGCCCCGTCCCCTTGGTGATGAATGAGTTCTCACTCTACTAGTTCAAGGCGAGCTGATTGTTTAAAAGGAGGCTGGTACCTGTCTCTCTTGCTCCCTCTCTCACCATGTGACATGTGCGCAGGCTCTCCTGCCCTGACTACAGAGAAATGGACATTAGATGTGGTTAAGGCATCTCTAGAATAATGGTTCTCAACTCTGTCTGCATATGTGAATCACTTGGGGATCTCCTTTGAAAATTTTGATTGAATTGGTGTGGGCTTGAAGCTCTGGCTTCCCAGGTAACTCAACCTCCTTCCTCTCCTCTTACTCTTCCCTCCCCCTGGGGTTGAAAGCCACTGGCTTAAGATCTTGCTATTCCAAGTGTAGTCTAGACAAACATAATCAGCATCACCTAGAAGGTTTCCAGAATGCAGAATCTCATGCACCATCCTAGAGCCACTGAATCAGAATCTGCATTTTAAACAAGACTCCCCAGGTAAATTATATGTATATTAAGGTTTGAGAAGCACTGGCCTAGGCATTCATCATTATGGAAAACATTCGTAGAGGTGAAAAAAATATAAATACATTTTCCCCAAATGTCACCTAAGAATTCATATTTGTAGAAAAATCTCCTGAAGGGATTCTGATGCGCCACCAGGTGTGGGGCTCACTGATAGGCAGTCAGTCATCCCCAATTCAGCTTACAGATTATTTGTATTAGTAATATAATAAATATTCTCATTGGGGTGATAGTGAGTGTATGCTTCTTAGAGGACGGTATTACATAAATTCTAGGTTTTATCATTTCTCATTCATCCACAAGCAAATAAGTAAATGAGTTAATATTTACTGAGTCAATATACTTTTTACCACACCATGATGGATTATCCATGGAAACCCAGAATCTTGCACCACATACCTTCAATTCAAGATCAAGCCAAAAAAAAAAAAATCCACAAATTATCAGTGTCTGGTTAAGTCTGATTGGGAAGAAGAGAAACAGGAAATACAAGAATATATGCCTCCAGTGGTCCACTCCTCCTGTAAGGTGAATGAGCACATGAAGTTCTGGCCCATGTTGGGGTGGGGTAACATAGAACCTGAGGTTGGTTCTCGCCTGGAGACGAGGAGGAGGGAAACCTGGGAGGAAATAGGTGGACTGCCCAACAATCTGAGGGTCTGGGCACAAACAATGAAAAAAGAAACCAGACAAAAATTAAAGTTAAAAACCTGGAGAAATTTAAATAATTCCTGCACTAACTAGAAGGTAATTAAGGAAGCATTTTATGTAACATCTGAAGCCTCAGACTTAGGTGGAGACAGGGCCACTGAAGGCCCTAGCATAGTATGGGCATGGACCAAGTGTCTCTGCAGAAATCCCAAAGCCAAATGAATGACATGAATACCAGCTATTATTCTTGTATTGTTCATGTTCTCTCTCTTTTTTTTTTTTTGAAATGGAGTCTCATTCTGTCACCCAAACTGGAGTGCATGGCCATGATCTCGGCTCACTCTAACCCCACCTCCCGGATTCAAGCAATTCTCCTGCCTCAGCCTCCCCAGTAGCTGGGATTACAGGTTCCTACTACCACACCCTAATTTTTGTATTTTTAGTAGAGATGGGGTTTGGCCATGTTGGCCAGGCTGGTCTCGAACTCCTGGCCTCAGGCAATCCTCCTGCCTCGACCTCCCAAAGTGCTGGGATAACAGGCGTGTACCACTGTGCCTGGCCTGTATTGTTAATTTTCTTCCCCATCCATTGGTAAAGGCAATTGAGAGTTGACTAAATTCATATTATTGTTGCGTCTGTTCCGCTTTCTGTGATTCTTATCCATCATGAGAAGGGCTGACTTGGAAGAGTTCAGAGCAGTGAAGAGAAATCCCAAAGAGTGTCTGCCAACCTCAAAAAGACTGAATTTGGCTGTCAGGCATAGGAATAGGTTTGCCACTCTCACCAGGCTCCCAAGAAGAAAACTTGGGCATGCTGGATGGCTAGAAAAAGAAGATTCCTATCTGATGCCCAAAGGCAGCCAGAAGGCATCCTGGCTGACCTCACAAAGAGGTCACCCAACATTGTGAAACCATGGCTATGAGTGAAAAGGCAAGATGAAATAAGGGAACCTGAAACCATGTGAATATGCCACTTCCTCTGCATCAGAGAAGGCCAGAGACCAGCAACGAAGAGAATGTTACTTCTATCATATAACACATTGTTGATTCAGAAGGTGCCACAGCCTTGAGAAAGTCCTCCTTACACCATCTTGAAAGCTCTCAAGTAGGATCCAAATCAAAAAAATGGACTCTAGGCCAGGCGCGGTGGCTCACGCCTGTAATCCCGGCACTTTGGGAGGCCGAGGCAGGTGGATCACGAGGTCAAGAGATCGAGACCATCCTGGTCAACATGGTGAAACCCCGTCTCTACTAAAAATACAAAAAATTAGCTGGGCGTGGTGGCACGTGCCTGTAATCCCAGCTACTCAGGAGGCTGAGGCAGGAGAATTGCCTGAACCCAGGAGGCGGAGGTTGCGGTGAGCCGAGATCGCGCCATTGCACTCCAGCCTGGGTAACAAGAGTGAAACTCCATCTCAAAAAAAAAAATGGACTCAGGGAAATCAAGTTGTGACCTTCATTCTAAACAATCAAGATTTTAAACAGAAAATTAAAACCACTGAATTTGAAAGCGAGAAAGGATCTTAAAAGTCTCTTCATTTAGTTTAAATGTTCATTAAATATTGAATGAATAAATCACCCAGTCTCAATTCAAATCTTTTCAATAATTCTTATTTCAAAAAATCTTTCCTATACCAAATCAAAATCTGCCTCCCATAACTTCATCTCTTTGTATTTGTTATGGCTTCTGGAGCAAGACAGACTAAGTTCACCTTCACATATTCAAATATTTAAAGACAGCTATCCTTAAATGTCCATCCATTCATCATGACTGTCTAATAAATTTTAAACTCCTTGAGAGAAGAATCCAAGTTCAATATATTTTGCTGTACCATACCATTCTTAATAGAGTAACTAACCTGTAGTGGTTAGTCAATAAACGTGAGTTGAATACATGAATTATATCTATGTGTCCACCTGACCAACATTTCTACTCAGGTATCTCAAAGGTACTTCAACTCAAGACTTAAATCAAGAAATTCCTTGCAAATATGGCCCTATCCTAACGTTCCCTATCTGAAGGAATAACACCATCATTTCAAACCCGTCCACTGCTCTCTGTCCTCCACCACCACCAGCCTAGTCAATACTACCATTTTCTTCTTTGGATTGTTTCTGTAGCCTTTTGAGTAAGCTAGCCGGGCTCTGGTACTATTCAATATGTCCTCCCCATGGCAGCCAGAGTGATCTCTTCAAAATACAGATATGATCATGTCATACCCCTGATTAAAAATCCTTCAGGAACTTCCCATTGCAGATAGGCAAAAGACCAAAATCCCTGAAAGTCCTCTAAGACCTTTCACAGTCTGACTCCCTCTCACCTCCTCTGCTATACCTCTCACTCCTCCCTCCCTCATTTTCCAAACAGGCCTTCTTCCAGCTATTAAATACTTGAAAGTACCAGGTGCCTTCTCACCCCAGGGTCTTTGCAGAGGCTGTTGCCTCCCTGTGCAACACTTCTCCCACCTCCTCATCCCCTGTTTAACTCCTATTGAAAGAAGTTAAACAAAAAAGATCAAAGCCTACACATCACAGTTTTTCAGAGGCATCTTGAGATCTCCTGACAAGTTCAGGTTGTTTTTTCTTTAATGCTTTCATAATCGGGTTGTAATATTTTATTAATTTAATTATGGCTATTTTCCCATAAGTTCGTAAGCACTGGAGATCAAGGACTATATCTGCATTTGCTTATCATTCAACCTGACAAATGGCATAAACATATCTGTATGAATAAATGAATGAATCTCCTGCATTCTGAGACTTCCCAGAATTTAATCATCACAAACTCTAGGCTGTAGTGGGGCCTCAAGCCTTGCCATATTCTCACTTTTTAGGGATCTTGGAGATTCCAATGTCCCCCTGAGCTAGAGTCCCTGGCTTCTCAGGAACCACTGATTTCTACTCATTCTGTCTGGCATACTCAAGAGCCCATTCCTGGGGACACAGGACAATTTGAACAGGATTAGAGGGTCCTCTAGAGGTCTAAGCCAGCTACCACATAGGGACCCTTAACAGGTAAGTAAAACCTGCCCAGAGAATCTAGCTAGACATGAAGAAATCAGAGGGGCCCAACATGATTATTATGTTCTCAGTGACTACTGGCTGGGCTTAGGATGAACCCTTTTGGTGTTTTTCATTTTGTGTGGCTATTTTCAGTAGCTGTATCATTAAAATACACAAGTCTATAATTATGGGGAGGCATATCCTCATCCCTCAAATATGTGCTGAGCACGTACAATATTCCTGGTACTGTGCCACATGCTAAGTTACAAAGGCAGCCAACGCTCAATTCCTGTCCTGAAGGTGCTCTTCCTAGCAGAAGAAACAGACATGAAAATAGAAACTTACTAACAGTGGAAGGAGCAAACAGAACACAGAGAAGGAAACAATGGCCTAGAGATGGGGAGGGCTTCTCAGAGGAGGTGACGTAGGCTCATAAGAGAAAAAGCACCTGCTTCCCCAAGGTAAGGTGTGTTTGCAGCTTCCTTCAGATGACCTGGGGGAAGATAAGCATCCTCAACAGTTACACAGATACACACTCACCTTGGTCTCTGACGCTTGCAGTGAAAATAAATAACTGAAAATAGGCCAAGTATGCTGGCTCATGCCTGTAATCCCAACACTTAGAGAACCCAAGATGGGAGGACTGCTTGAGCCCAGGAGTTCAAGACCCGCCTGGGCAACAAAGTGAGACCTCATCTCTATTAAAAGAAAAAGAAAAAAGAAAATATTAAAGTATAAATGAAAATATGCAGCAAACCACCATGGCACATGTATACCTATGTAACAACCCGCACGCTCTGCATGTGTATCCCAGAACTTAGTAAAATAAAAACTTTTTAAATTTTTAAACATTTTTAAAATAAAAACAAATAAACTGGAAATTTATGGGAAAATATGGAACCCCAGACTAGACACAATCAGTTTCTTTTTATGGGGAAGTGAATTTATATCAGAGCTTTCATAGGGGTCCCGTAACCACAGAATGTAAATTCCCTGCCAAGGAAAGCTTAGATACTTCCAAAATTCTGCTGTTGTACACACCACAGAACAGAGCAGCCAAAATGGTAGTCGTATGGGTTGAGAAGATAAAGATTAAGAAAAGCAAAGAGGAAGAGAAGAGAAAAAGGAGAATATTATTTCCTTGAACAATGATCACTCCTTTTATTAAGAACTTTCTGTTCTTATTAAAGAGCCATCTCAAACCTCTGAGCTCTCTCAGAATTTGGTACCGCTGGTGCACTGATCTATTCCTCATCCTACCAATGTGGAAACCCAGAGAGGCTGGTCAAATGACCCCCAGAGAGGCAACAACACCAGTGGAGCTGGCTGTTAACTTTTGCTTTGTTGTGTTCTTTGATTTCATTTGGTGTGAAACATTGAGATTTCTCCTCAGATGTCGCAGCACCTGGTAGCTACACAAGGTCTGTAAATCTTTATCTGGGCTAGATTGAACCACTTTCATTTATGAAGTTGTTTTTAATCAGAGCAAGAGTAAAACTTTTGCCCTATACAAAAAGTCAGCTGTAAACAGCCATTCTGATTCAGCTTCCTCCTTCTCCTCTGAAGTTGTGTCTCTTCTGAGAGCCCTAGAATAAAACAGCTACCATAGTCAGGTCACACTTCCATATTTTCCTCTTTGTATTCGTCAACTCTGCTGTGGTAACAAATAGTGCCAGGACCTCAGGGGCTTACAGCAATGAACATTTACTTTTTTCTTCCTGCTTTTACTATCAATCGGCTGCTAAGCTCTGCTCCCTGTGCCTTCCCATTCCAGAGCCCAAGATGAAAGATAAGTCACTACTTGGGACACTTTTTTTTTCCTGACAGGGTCTCTATTGCCCAGAGGCTGGAGTGTAATGGCACAACATCGACTCACTGCAGCCTCAACCTCCTGGGCTCAAGCGATTATCCTACCTCAGCCCCCCAAGTAGCTGGGACTACAGGTGTGCATGCCACCATGCCTGGCTAATTTTTGAAATTTTTTTTTTTTTTGTAGAGCTGGAGTTTTGCCATGTTGCCCAGGCTGGTCTCAAACTCCTGGGCTCAAGCAATCCAATTGCGTTGGCCACCCAAAGTGCTGAGATTATAGACATGAGCCACCATGTCCCTCCACGCTGTTCTTATGATAGAAGAAAAAAGCAAGAGAGATGCTAGCAGAAACTCAAGATAATTCTTAAAACTTCTGCTCAGACACAGCAGACATCATGTCCACTCACATTCATTGGCCAAAGCCTTTCCATGGCCAAGCACAAAATCAGCTAGGCAAGGACTCACAGCAGACACTGCAAGACACATAGCAATGGGTAGGAATCAATAATGCTTTTTCATGGAAGGATGGATCAAATACTTCAGAATAATAATTATAACCTACCATACCCTTTAACTCCACCCATGTAATTTGTCTCCATCATGGGGAGATTTTCCTGCTGTCAACTAAAAAGGAATTTAAAATGATTGTTTTTTCTTCTTAGAATTCTTCTGGGACAGCATTTGTCCAATTATTCTTCAGAATGTCACCATCCCTCAAGATGTTAGCAGTTGTTGCCCAATTAAAAATAATTCCACCATCAGATAATTTTGGCAAATGCTACATATTAATAGCCTCCTCTTACTACTCAGAATTCTTATTACCGTATTAAATGCTCTTAGAACCCCTGCTGTAAAGATATCTATTTAACTTGGGATTGGAATCACAGAATTCTTTTTGTAATGGCACAGCCATTGAGACCTCATGAAATTCTGCAGGCAAACATTGTCCCAAAGGATTATGTGGAAATCAGTCAGGTAGATTCCTGCTGTTTCCTCATTTCTGTGCATCCAGACTGAAGGATATCCTAATGATGTTGAGAGGAGCTCTGCATAAGGCCAATGGATCTGTACAGGCCTCAAAAAGAAGGCTTGTATTTTTTGCTAAGATCAAAAATGTCAGAAACCTGAAAATGTTATTCAGATACTACTCTTTGTCTACTTAATTAAGTATAAACTCCTTAGACTTTTGTTCCTTCCTTTCTTTCTGCAACAAATATATCTTGAGTCCTACTATGTGCCAAGGGCTGTGCCAGACATTGAGTACATGGATCCTTGGTCTGTTTCATCTTCAATTTCCATAGTGCATGGTGTGAGCAAAACAGACATGCAGCCTTCCCTGTGGACTTGTCCATTTAAAATAAGAGGAGACAGACACAGGACAAGCACACGAGTGAATAGCCAGTGATCACACAACCTCCCAACAGTGTAAGCTACACCGTCGGCCACCCATTCCTCCTCGAAATGATTTTCACACTTAGCTTCTGAGATGCCACACTTAGCTGATTTTCCTCTACATCACTAGCTTCTCCTTCTCAGTCCCTCTTGCTGGCTCTTCCTCCACTATCCGGCTTCTAAATACTAGAGCAGCCAGGGCCCTTGCCTGAGTCTATCTTCTCTTCTCGATCTCTCCCTAGACGATGTTATTCACCCTTGCAGCATTAATTTCACATATGTGCCCATGACTCTGAAATTTATATCTCCAATGCAAAACTCTCCTCTGAGGATACAATCTTCCCCCAATTGAACCACCTAAGCACTTACCTCTCTTGAGTTATTTTATGTGTTTTCCCTTTTGCCACGATTGTTTGCATACTTCCTTCATCCTCTTCCAAATTTATAAACCCCCAAGGCAGGGATCCTTGGTCTGTTTCATCTTCAGTTTCCATAGTGCATTGCAGAGTAACTGTTTAATATATGATTATTGAATTTAATGTTTGAACTGAATTTCTGCTTTAGGGATCACTGAAACACAGATGTAATGAAAGGGAATATTTTATTTAAAGGAATAATGCCTCATCCTTCTATATTTCCAAATGAACAACCTCAAATGAGAGAACACAGATACATACATTAGCATGAGGTTAATACTTAAGTTTCAAAATGCTAAATCGAGCCAGTATCATCCCTTGTGGTCACAGCAGCTGCCGCAAAGGTTTTATAAATTGCCTACGTTCCCGCACCCCATCTGGCGACGCTGGCATGTTACAGCCATGGATGACTTACTCTTCACAATAGCCTTCACTTGGATCTATTCCCTACTTTAAAATAAAAAGACAAAAGGAAGGTGCCAAGGGGCTTGCCTAAAGTGCTCCCACCCAACCAGTGTACAATTCAACACATAATGTTGACTCCTCAGCATTTAGAGGATTCGATTCAGGGCCAAAGAGGAGGTCAGAAGAGGAAGGCTCCCTGGATTGCAGAAAGGTGTTTCACCATCAGTTCTAATAATAGCATGTGGCAGCTGCACTTCTGGTCCTTCCTCTGCATTTTAATCCCATTCTTTTCTAAGTCTCTCCCAAGGCCTCCTTTACCAGTCAAAGTCAGCCAAGGCTTCCTATGCCCTTAGAAGAAAAGATGACTGATAGAACCTAAGTACTGACTAGAGAAAATCCAAGAGCCTTTTTGTGCTGGATGATCCGTCTGAGTCCGGGCCCCTGATTTACCACACAGGGAGGCCCTGACTACAGTGTGGACGCTGGTCCCTTTGCACTGCTCCCTTGTGTGTATATACAAAGGCTGCTTTTTCTCATCTTGTTTGCCTTAAAACATTTTTGACTTAGCCTCCACATACTTGAAACTTAAGAGTTTAACCTGTCAAAATTGGAGGAAAATTGACTGAATTGTATCTCCTTGAGGAAAACACATTTTTCAACTGCCATGGCATTTTAGACTTTATTTTCCCTTTCTGCTAGTGTGACTTTCCCATGGCATTTCCCTGGATAAACATATAGTTTATGCCGTAATATTTATTAAGAAGAAGTCCTCTGGGCAGATGGTGGCACTAGGAATTTCTGCTTGGCGTTTGGTATGCTGCCCAGCTGAGTCCCCAACCATGTTGTGAGTCCATGCAAAAACAGCAGGTTTCAATAAAGGCAAGAGTTATCTGAGCACGCTGCAGCTGCGACTCAGCTCAGCCTCTGGGTCACCAATCTGAGATGTGAGCTGGTACCTTTTTTTCTTTAATTTTTTTTTTTTAAGACGGGGTCTCACCATGTTGGTCTGGCTGGTCTTGAATTCCCGACCGCAGGTGATCCACCCGCCTTGGCCTCCAAAGTGCTTGGATTACAGGCGTGAGCCACCATGCCCGCCCACCTATTTTTTTTTTTTTTTTTAAGATAGAGTCTCCCTTTATCACCCATGCTAGAGTGCTTTGGCGTGATCTCAGCTCACTGCAACCACCACCTCCCAGGTTCAAGCGATTCTCCTGCCTTAGCCTCCAGAGTAGCTGGGACTACAGGTGCATGCCACCAGGCCTGGCCAATTTTTTTGTATTTTTAGTAGAGATGGTTTTTCACCATGTTAGCCAAGATGGTCTCCATCTCCTGACCTCGTGATCCACCTGTGTTGGCCTCTCAAAATGCTGGGATTACAGTTGTAAGCCACCACACCCAGCCTAAGCTGGCACCTTTTAAAAAAAGGTATTCTGACAGAGAGATGGTTGTCAATTGAGTCTTCCAAAAATCCTCTTTCCCTGGGTTCTTCTAGTCCATCTCCTTGGCATGCACCATTCCCTATGCATCTTTTGTTAGACTACATCTCTGGTTTCTGACCACAGCCTGGACACTGCTGACGGGTTAGATTGGTACCACATGCTTTGTCATGTACCGTGATTCCACTCATGATGTTATTCCAGGGGGATAGATGCTGAGATTGTTCACCATGCAAGAGTAATCTTGCCGCACATAATATTTTCTTTGCCCTCCTTTGGTAACTTCCCAAGCTCCCACGGTCACTACTCAGTTATGCATGTGTGCTAACTCTCAGACTGCTTTGCAATTAAAGCCCTGCCAATTGGATAGCTTGTATTTCTATTCAATAATCTTTTCACTCATGCTAAACATTCATTACATAGCTCAATGTTAAGAGCCCTTTAACTTGTCATATACATGATGACTATAACAGCACTTGCATTCTAAAGTAGGCTGTCACACAGCAGTGCAGTTGTGACTATAAAACAACCACTCCGAACTGTGGCATCTCAGCCATGGTGAATGATATAAAGAAAGTGTATTTGCACTAGTCCTTGCCCCACACCTGTCCCCACATGCCACCAAACTCAATATAAATCCCACAAAACCAGCAAGAATGTCTGAGGTGTGCAGGTCATTGCAACAGAATCGCAATGGATGCATAGTGGGTGAGGTTCCCCGGACATGACCAGGACTCTGGTTTATAGTGGCCCAAGCTGCTGTAGGTATAAGATCCCACTCAAACACTGTACTCACTTTCCCACCTAATGGTTTAGGAGCTCTCTTCCTCTAACCCCCGAAGCTACACTCAGGGCCACTTTTTTTTTAATCTACACAGCTGCCTTCCCAATCCTGCAGTGATTCCATGCTGCTCTTGCATTGTTTCCTTAGCTATCTCTGACTCCATGTTTTGGCAGTCTTTCAGCCTCATTCCTTTTTCCTTCCAGTCGACAATAAAACTAAGCAAAAAGTAGTAGGTGTATTAGCTTAAGAATTGGGAGGGGTTCTAAATGCGAGATGGCGCTGTGAGAACAACCCAGGATTGGAGCTCTTCTCGTTGAATCCACAAACGGTGAGTCAGAGCGGCATTTCCAGACTGATCTTTGTTGCCCACAGAACGGGGAAACTCCCAAGTATAAAAAAGACACGGGACGCCAGGCAGTAGGTCTGCCTGGCGAAGCCGGCAGCTGGGGCGGCGGCGGCCAGCCCTACCCAGCAATCCCCACAGGGCACGCTTGTCTGGGTGCCCTGTTGAACCAGCAACCTGAGACTTGAGAGGGCTGGACTTGAGACTGAACGAGACTTGGACAATAGGCCAGCCCAGGGGATTGCAGGGATTGGGATACCCAGTGGGACGAACAAAACCGCGATTTCAAACTATCCCGAGCAGACAGTCCGAGATGCTCTGTGGGGGAGGGGCGTCCACCACTACCGAGGCAACCCGCCCCAACTGAGATACACGCCCACTGCTGACGCAGCCAGCCGTTGCCGAGGCAACTCGCCCCAACTGAGATACACGCCCATTGCTGACGCAGCCAGCTGTTGCCGAGGCAACCCGTCCCTACTGAGATACATGCCCACTGCTGACGCAGGCTGCCACTGCTGAGGCAACACGCTACAACGAAGAGACTCCGCCGCAGGGCGTGGCGGAGACCACAGCAGAGCCGGCAGGAACAGAGCGAATCACACAACAGCAGGGCGGAGCCTCGGCAGCCAAACAGTGGCTAGTCTGCCTTCTAGCTGGGCAGGACACCTGATCGGACATCCAAAAATAAAGCCCAAACCCCTCAACACAGAGCATTTGAGAAAAAAAAAAAAAAGGGTTTTTTAATGAGCTCTGTTGCAGCAGAATCAAACATAGCAGCCTAACAGCCCTGAATGAACAACAGAGTGCACAGCTCAGCAATTAAACCCCTATAAAGTACAAACTGTCTCCTCAAGCAGCTCCCTGACCCCTCTATATCCAAAAGATTGACATTAGGCAGACAACATCCTGGGACAAAGAGAGCAGAAAAAGAAACTGGTAGCATCCCTCGCTGTGCCACAGCTACTAGAGGTGCACCCCAGACAAGCAGGGTCTGGAGCGGACCTCAGCAGTCGTACAGCGAAGGGGCTAGACTGGTAGAAGGAAAACCAAGCAACAGAAATACTTCATCATCAACATTCTGGGTGTCCACTCAGAGACCCAAACGAAAAGTCAGCAACTACGCAGACGACCAGCGTACAAATCCACAAAGATGGGAAGAAACCAGCGCAAAAAGGAGGAAAACACCCAAAACCAGAACACCTCGCCTCCTAGAAAGGACCAAAACTCCTCACCAGCAAGGGAGAAAAGCTGGACGGAGAATGACTGTGACGAAATGACGGAATTAGACTTCAGAAGATGGATAATGAGAAACATTTGTGAGCTAAAAGATCATGTATTAAATCAATGCAAAGAAACTAAGAACCTTGAAAAAAGATTTGAAAAAAGATTCGAGGAAATGATAACAAGAATGGATACCTTAGAGAGGAATATGAATGAATTAAAGGAGCTGAAAAACACAATACGAGAACTTCGCGAAGCAAACACAAGTTTCAATAGCCGAATTGACCAAGCAGAAGAAAGAATATCTGAAGTCGAAGACCAACTCAATGAAATAAAACGAGAAACCAAGATCAGAGAAAAAAGCGCAAAAAGGAATGAACAAAGTCTCCAAGAAATGTGAGACTATGTGAAAAGACCTAACCTACGTTTGATAGGTGTACCAGAAGGGGACGAAGAGAATGAATCCAAGCTGGAAAATACTCTTCAGGACATCATCCAGGAAAATTTCCCCCACCTAGCAAGACAGGCCAACACTCAATTGCAGGAAATACAGAGAACACCACAAAGATATTCCGCAAGAAGAGCAACCCCAAGGCACATAATCGTCAGATTCAACAGGGTTGAAATAAAGGAGAGATTACTAAGGGCAGCCAGAGAGAAAGGTTGGGTCACCCACAAAGGGAAGCCCATCAGACTCACAGCAGATCTCTCGGCAGAAACACTACAAGCCAGAAGAGAGTGGGGGCCAATATTCAACATTCTTAAAGAAAAGAACTTTCAACCCAGAATTTCATATCCAGCCAAACTGAGCTTCAGAAGTGAAGGAAGAAGAAAATCCTTTGTGAACAAGCAAGTACTCAGAGATTTTGTCACCACCAGGCCTGCTTTACAAGAGCTCCTAAAAGAGGCACTACACATAGAAAGGATCAATCAGTACCAGCCATTCCAAAATCACACTGAATGCTAAAGAGCTTCAACAAAATGAAGAATCTACAACAACTAACAGGCAAAACAGCCGCTTAGCATCAAAATGGCAGTATCAAATTCACACATAACAATATTAACCCTAAATGTAAATAAACTAAATGCACCAATCAAAAGACACAGACTGGCAAATTGGATAAAAATCCAAAACCCATCAGTGTGCTGTATCCAGGAAACCCATCTCACATGCAAGGATACACAAAGGCTCAAAATAAAGGGATGGAGGAAGATTTACCAAGCTAATGGAAAGCAAAAAAAAGAAGGAGTTGCAATTCTCATCTCTGATAAAATAGACTTTAAAGCAACAAAGATCAAAAGAGACAAAGAAGGCCATTACATAATGGTAAAAGGATCGATACAACAAGAAGAGCTAACGATCCTAAACATATATGGACCCAACACACGAGCACCCAGATACATAAGGCAAGTTCTTAATGACTTACAAAAGGACTTAGACTCCCACACAATAATAGTGGGAGACTTTAACACTCCACTGTCAATACTAGACAGATCAACCAGACAGAAAATCAACAAGGATAACCAGGGCTTGAACTCAGACCTGGAGCAAGCAAACCTGATAGACATTTACAGAACTCTCCACCCCAAATCCACAGAATACACATTCTTCTCAGCACCACATCACACCTACTATAAAATTAACCACATAAATGGAAGTAAAGCACTGCTCAACAAATGCAAAACAACTGAAATCATAACAAACAGCCTCTCAGACCATAGTGCAATCAAGTTAGAACTCAGAATTCAGAAACCGACCCAGAACCGCACAGCTTCATGGAAACTGAACAACTGGCTCTTGAATGTTGACTGGGTAAACAACGAAATGAAGGCAGAAATAAAGAAGTTCTTCGAAACCAATGAGAATGAAGACACAACGTGCCAGAACCTCTGGGACACATTTAAAGCAGTCTCTAGAGGAAAGTATATAGCAATAAGTGCCCATATGAGGAGAATGGAGAGATCCAAAATTGACACCCTATTGTCAAAATTGAAAGAGCTAGAGGAGCAAGATCAAAAAAACTCAAAACCCAGCAGAAGACAAGAAATTACTAAGATCAGAGCTGAGCTGAAGGAGATTGAGACACGAAAAACCCTTCAAAAAATCAATAAATCCAAGAGCTGGTTTTTTGAAAAGATCAACAAAATAGACAGACCACTAGCCAGATTGATTTAAAAAAAGACAGAGAACAACCAAATAGATGCAATAAAAAATGATAAAGGGGAAATCACCACAGATTCCACAGAAATTGAAACCATCATCAGAGAATATTACAAACAACTATATGCGCATAAACTAGTAAACCTGGAAGAAATGGATAAATTCCTGGACCCCTGTGTCCTCCCAAGCCTAAACCAGGAGGAAGCTGAAACTATGAATAGACCAATAACGAGGTCTGAAGTCGAGGCAGCAATTAAGAGCCTACCTCACAAAAAAAGCCCAGGTCCACATGGGTTCATAGCCGAATTCTACCAGACACACAAGGAGGAGCTGGTACCATTCCTTCTAAAACTATTTCAAACAATCCAAAAAGAGGGAATCCTTCCCAAATCATTTTATGAGACCAACATCATCCTGATACCAAAACCCGGCAGAGACCCAACGAGAAAAGAAAACTTCAGGCCAATATCCATGATGAACATAGATGCAAAAATCTTCAATAAAATATTGGCAAGCAGATTGCAACAGCAAATCAAAAAACTTATTCATCATGATCAAGTAGGATTCATCCCGGGGATGCAAGGCTGGTTCAACATACGCAAGTCTATCAACGTAATTCACCACACAAACAGAACCAAAAACAAAAACCACATGATTATCTCAATTGACGCAGAGAAGGCATTTGACAAAATTCAACAGCCCTTTATGCTAAAAACCCTCAATAAACTCGGTATCGATGGAACGTATCTCAAAGTAATAAAAGCTATTTATGACAAACCAACAGCCAATATCATACTGAATGGGCAAAAACTGGAAGCATTCCCTTTGAAATCTGGCACTAGACAAGGATGCCCTCTCTCACCACTTCTATTCAATATAGTACTGGAAGTTCTAGCCAGAGCAATCAGGCAAGAAAAAGAAATAAAGGGTATTCAAATAGGAAAGGTGGAAGCCAAATTGTCTCTATTTGCAGACGACATGATAGTATACCTAGAAGACCCCATTGCCTCAGCCCAAAAACTCCTGAAACTGATAAACAACTTCAGCAAAGTCTCAGGATATAAAATCAATGTGCAAAAATCACAAGCATTCGTCTACACCAATAACAGACTTAAAGAAAGCCAAATCAAGAGTGAACTGCCATTCACAATTGCTACAAAAAGAATAAAATACCTTGGAATACAACTCACAAGGAACGTAAGGGACCTCTTCAAGGAGAACTACAAACTACTGCTCAACGAAATCAGAGAGGACACAAACAGATGGAGAAACATTCCATGTTCATGGTTAGGAAGAATTAATATCGTGAAAATGGCTATACTGCCCAAAGTAATTTACAGAATCAACGCTATCCCCATCAAGCTACCATTGACTTTCTTCACAGAACTGGAAAAAACCACCATGAACTTCATATGGAACCAAAAGAGAGCCCGCATAGCCAAGTCAATTCTAAGCAAAAAGAACACAGCGGGGGGCATCACACTACCGGATTTCAAACTATACTACAAGGCTACAGTAATCAAAACAGCATGGTACTGGTACCAAAACAGAGATATAGACCAATGGAACAAAACAGAGGCACCGGAGGCAACACAACATACATACAACTATACAATCTTTGATAAACCTGACAAAAACAAGCAATGGGGCAAGGATTCCATGTTTAACAAATGGTGTTGGGAAAACTGGCTAGCCATGTGCAGAAAGCAGAAACTGGACCCCTTCCTGACACCTTACACTAAAATTAACTCCAGATGGATTAAAGACTTAAACATAAGACCTGGCACCATAAAAACCCTAGAAGGAAATCTAGGCAAAACTATCCAGGACATAGGAGTAGGCAAGGACTTCATGAACAAAACACCAAAAGCATTGGCAACAAAAGCCAAAATAGACAAACGGGACCTAATGAAACTCCACAGCTTCTGCACGGCAAAAGAAACAGTCACTAGAGTGGATCGGCAACCAACAGAATGGGAAAAAATTTTCGCAGTCTACCCATCTGACAAAGGGCTGATATCCAGAATTTACAAAGAACTCAAGCAGATTTACAGGAAAAAAACAAACAAGCCCATTCAAAAGTGGGCAAAGGATATGAACAGATACTTTACGAAAGAAGACATATATGAGGCCAACAATCATATGAAAAAATGCTCATCGTCACTGGTCATCAGAGAGATGCAAATCAAAACCACATTGAGATACCATCTCACGCCAGTTAGAATGGCGATCATTAAAAAATCTCGAGACAACAGATGCTGGAGAGGATGTGGAGTAAAAGGAACACTTTTACACTGTTGGTGGGAGTGTAAATTAGTTCAACCATTGTGGAAGAAGGTGTGGCGATTCCTCAAGGCCTTAGAAATAGAAATTCCATTTGACCCAGCAATCCCATTACTGGGTATATATCCAAAAGACTATAAATCGTTCTACTATAAGGACACATGTACACGAATGTTCATTGCAGCACTGTTTACAATAGCAAAGACCTGGAATCAACCCAAATGCCCATTGATAATAGACTGGATTGGAAAAATGTGGCACATATACACCATGGAATATTATGCAGCAATCAGAAATGATGAGTTCGTGTCGTTTGTAGGGACATGGAGGAATCTGGAGAACATCATCCTCAGCAAACTTACACAAGAACAGAAAATGAAACACCGCATATTCTCACTCATAGGTGGGTGATGAAAAATGAGAACACATGGACACAGAAAGGGGAGTACTAAACACTGGGGTCTATTGGGGGGAAAAGGGGAGGGCCAGTGGGAGGGGGAGGTGGGGAGGGATAGCCTGGGGAGAAATGCCAAATGTGGGTGAAGGGGAGAAGAAAAGCAAAGCACACTGCCATGTGTGTACCTACGCAACTGTCTCGCATGCTCTCCTCATGTACCCCAAAACCTATAATCAAATAAAAAATTAAAAAAAAAAATGTTCTAAATGCATAAAAAAAAAAAAAAAAAAGAATTGGGAGGTACCTGTGGAACTGTCGGGTGATGCCAGTTTTTGCGTTAGTCGGCTGTGGGAACCCCTGGCACAGAGGCCCAGACCCACCAGTCGTCTTCCAAGGGAATGAGGATAAGTCCTCATCCGTCTGTCTTCTCCTCTCCTCTGGCATTGTAGACCCAGCCCAGCAGATAGGGGCATCTCGCTGTCTCCCCCTGGAGGTAGAGTGGGGGAGGGTCTCACTCCCAGAGATGCTCCTACAGCTTTCTCCTCACCCATGGATTGAAGGATGAAGGGTATTTATTTGCTCCCCCATAGCAGATGAAGTGGGGAGTTTCCTTAGGGTTCTGGGAGGTGAGGACCCATCCTTGTCACCACCTTGTGGTGCCTCAGGGGTAATCGGCCAACTGAAGGAATATAAGATCTGTAAAATAAAATCTTAATTCCACACGAAGTATTCCAGCTACAAAATTTGAGCTCTCTCTAAACACTAAACATTCTACACTTCCATAGTCCCACCACCAAAGGAGAAGAAAATAACATTTATATTCTCTCTAACCCTCAGTTATCCTCTCCGCCTACTCCCAACCAAAAACCTTGAGCAAAATTCTTCACTCCATTTTATTGATTTATTTATTTTTAAATTTTTTATTGCATTTTAGGTTTTGGGGTACATGTGCAGAACATGCAAGACAGTTGCATAGGTACACACATGGCAGTGTGTTTTGCTTTCTTTCTCCCCTTCACCCATTTGGCATTTCTCCCCAGGCTATCCCTCCCCAGCTCCCCGCCTCCGCTGGCCCTCCCCTTTTCCCCCCAATAGACCCCAGTGATTAGTACTCCCCTCCCTGGGTCCATGTGTTCTCGTTTTTCATCACCCGCCTATGAGTGAGAATATGTGGTATTTCATTTTCTGTTCTTGTGTCAGTTTGCTGAGAATGATGTTCTCCAGATTCATCCATGTCCCTACAAACGACACAAACTCATCATTTCTGATTGCTGCATAATATTCCATGGTGTATATGTGCCACATTTTCCCAATCCAGTCTATCACCGATGGGCATTTGGGTTGATTCCAGGTCTTTGCTATTGTAAACAGTGCTGCAATGAACATTCGTGTACATGTGTCCTTATAGTAGAACGATTTATAGTCTTTTGGATATATACCCAGTAATGGGACTGCTGGGTCAAATGGAATTTCTATTTCTAAGGCCTTGAGGAATCGCCACACTGTCTTCCACCATGGTTGAACCAATTTACACTCCCACCATCAGTGTAAAAGTGTTCCTTTTTCTCCACATCCTCTCCAGCATCTGTTGTCTCCAGATTTTTTAATGATCACCATTCTAACTGGCGTGAGATGGTATCTCAGTGTGGTTTTGATTTGCATCTCTCTGATGACCAGTGACGATGAGCATTTTTTCATGATTGTTGGCCTCATATATGTCTTCTTTTATAAAGTGTCTGTTCATATCCTTTGCCCATTTTTGAATGGGCTTGTTTGTTTTTTTCCTGTAAATCTGTTTGAGTTCTTTGTAAATTCTGGATATCAGCCCTTTGTCAGATGGGTAAACTGCAAAATTTTTTTCCCATTCTGTTGGTTGCCGATTCACTCTATTGACTGTTTCTTTTGCTGTGCAGAAGCTGTGGAGTTTCATTAGGTCCCATTTGTCTATTTTGGCTTTTGTTGCCAATGCTTTTGGTGTTTTGTTCATGAAGTCCTTGCCTACTCCTATGTCCTGGATAGTTTTGCCTAGATTTCCTTCTAGGGTTTTTATCGTGCCAGGTCTTATATTTAAGTCTTTAATCTATCTGGAGTTAATTTTAGTGTAAGGTTTCAGGAAGGGGTCCAGTTTCTGCTTTCTGCACATGGCTGGCCAGTTTTCCCAACACCATTTGTTAAACAGGGAGTCCTTTCCCCATTGCTTGTTTTTGTCAGGTTTATCAAAGATTGTATGGTTGTAGATATGTTGTTTGCCTCTGATGCCTCTGTTTTGTTCCATTGCTCTATATCTCTGTTTTGGTACCAGTACCATGCTGTTTTGATTACTGTAGCCTTGTAGTATAGTTTGAAATCCGGTAGTGTGATGCCCCCCGCTGTGTTCTTTTTGCTTAGAATTGACTTGGCTATGCGGGCTCTCTTTTGCTTCCATATGAAGTTCATGGTGGCTTTTTCCAGTTCTGTGAAGAAAGTCAATGGTAGCTTGATGGGAATAGCGTTGATTCTGTAAATTACTTTGGGCAGTATAGCCATTTTCACTATATTAATTCTTCCTAACCATGAACATGGAATGTTTCTCCATCTGTTTGTGTCCTCTCTGATTTTGTTGAGCAGTAGTTTGTAGTTCTCCTTGAAGAGGTCCCTTACGTTCCTTGTGAGCTGTATTCCAAGGTATTTTATTCTTTTTGTAGCAATTGTGAATGGCGATTCATTCTTGATTTGGCTTTCTTTAAGTCTGTTATTGGTGTAGAGGAATGCTTGTGATTTTTGCACATTGATTTTATATCCTGAGACTTTGGGGAAGTTGCTTATCAGTTTCAGGCGTTTTTGGGCTGAGGCAATGGGGTCTTCTAGGTATACTATTATGTCGTATGCAAATAGAGACAATTTGGCTTCCTCCTTTCCTATTTGAATACCCTTTATTTCTTTTTCTTGCCTGATTGCTCTGGCTAGAACTTCCAGTACTATATTGAATAGGAGTGGTGAAAGAGGGCATCCTTGTCTAGTGCTGGATTTCAAAGGGAATGCTTCCAGTTTTTGCCCATTCAGTATGATATTGGCTGTTGGTTTGTAGTAAATAGCTTTTATTACTTTGAGATACGTTCCATTGATACCGAGTTTATTGAGGGTATTTAGCCTAAAGGGCTGTTGAATTTTGTCGAATGCCTTCTCTGCGCCAATTGATATAATCATGTGGTTTTTGGTTTTGGTTCTGTTTATGTGGTGAATTACGTTGATAGACTTGCGTATGTTGAACCAGCCTTGCATCCCCGGGATGAATCCTACTTGATCATGATGAATAAGTTTTTTGATTTGCTGTTGCAATCTGCTTGCCAATATTTTATTGAAGATTTTTGCATCTATGTTCATCATGAATATTGGCCTGAAATTTTCTTTTCTTGTTGGGTCTCTGCCGGGTTTTGGTATCAGGATAATATCGGTCTCATAAAATGATTTGGGAAGGATTCCCTCTTTTTGGATTATTTGGAATAGTTTCAGAAGGAATGGTACCAGCTCCTCTTTGTGTGTCTGATAGAATTCGGCTGTGAACCCGTCTGGACCTGGGCTTTTTTGGTGTGGTAGGCTCTTAATTGCTGCCTCGACTTCTGACCTTGTTATTGGTCTATTCATAGTTTCAGCTTCCTCCTGGTTTAGGCTTGGGAGGACACAGGAGTCCAGGAATTTATCCATTTCTTCCAGGTTTACTAGTTTATGTGCATAGAGTTGTTTGTAATATTCTCTGATGATGGTTTGAATTTCTGTGGAATCTATGGTGATTTTCCCTTTATCATTTTCTATTGCATCTATTTGGTTGTTCTCTCTTTTCTTTTTAATCAATCTGGCTAGTGGTCTGTTTATTTTGTTGATCATTTCAAAAAACCAGCTCTTGGGTTTATTGATTTTTTGAAGGGTTTTTCGTGTCTCTATCTCCTTCAGTTCAGCTCTGATCTTAGTTATTTCTTGTCTTCTGCTAGGTTTTGAGTTTTTTTGATCT